>NC_045748.1:1732232-1732449 GCF_008692095.1 Etheostoma spectabile | reverse complement strand
ATCTCGCTGTACAGATGTTGCTGTCAGTTTATTTGCCCTTTTGTACCACACTTTGCTTTAGAAGGTGCAGGATAAAACCAGGATGTAACTTTTCTTTACCTCAAGGGTGGCAACGGTAGTAAGCTAAGAAAATTAATATAAAGATGCTTTAAAGTTGCTTGGAAGTAATTATTCAAAGGGAAAACGTTTTGGACAAAATGAGTTCCTTTATTTCCTT
>NC_045748.1:1730192-1732222 GCF_008692095.1 Etheostoma spectabile | reverse complement strand
TTGTGTGTCACAGTAGCTTCATAAGTGTGGATGAATTAAAATAAAACTGTAAAACAGTAGCCAAAAGTAATTTAAGTGTGACAGTTTGATACATGAATTAATAGACTTAGAATCTTTTTTTATATAGGCCTAAAAAAATCTTTTTATTCAGCAGTCAGCAACTTTATTTTTCTAATGATTAAATGGCACAATATGGTAAAATGGAATGATAATTATATTACATATATTTGATTTCATAATTGAAATACAAATTAAGTTAATTACTTTAAATGGCTTTTTATGTATCAATTAATGAATTCACCTTATTTACCACTGAAAAGAATAATTGTTGTTATCACACTCCATCTTTATTTAGCCCCGTTTGTTGTAGTCATCCCTTTTCTCTCCTTGTCTTACCAAAGAACTGGCCGTACCTACTCGTACCTCTTCTCTCAGCCCAACCGTCTGGGGGGTATTGGTAGGCCCTTACCCGGCTGGATGGGAGCCGACCACGCTGATGACCTGCAGTACGTGTTTGGAAAGCCTTTCGCCACACCACTGGGGTACTGGCCACGCCACCGTGACGTCTCTGGCTACATGATCGCCTACTGGACCAACTTTGCCAAAACTGGGTATAAACATTGGAGAATCACAGGAATAAAACCAACCGAAATCCGACATTGGAATATAAAACTAAAACTGCCTCAATTCATATGTCGTTTTCTCTGGTTATGTCCACAGGGACCCTAACAAAGGAGAGAAGGTGCCGGTTACCTGGCCTGCATTCACCAGCACTGGACACCAATTCCTGGAGATCAATTCTAAGATGGACAAGAACTATGTAGGACAAAAGCTGAGAATGCGTTACGTGCATTTCTGGTCTAGTGTCCTACCCAACCTTCCCATATCCTATTCCGAGTAAAGACCGTGTGCAATCACCTGTGCACCTGCCATGTGGACCCAAAGACTTGAAGTATTAAATTAGTATTGGTTCATGAAAAATAAATTGATGACGAATACAAACTATATTTCCTTGGTTTTATTTGGTCTCATTTTTTTTATCTGTTAGGCGTTTCTAAGTAGAATATGTAGGTTTTGAATAATAACAGATGCAAAGGTAATACAATTTTGGTATAGCTCACATTTAATGTTCAAAACATCACTGCTCGTGCAGAAATATGTGTTAACTTTGCAATGCAGAATAAATAAAATTAGAAAAATGATTGATTTATTTTACTGATATTCAGACTGCACTGCCATGTTACCAGTTCACCTGCATTAGCTAAAGGTAATTACAGGTAGTCTGATTTAAGCAAGATTATAAATGCTTGTCAATGCTCAACAAGGTGACATGATACAGGATAATAGGACGAGGCAGAGTCGAAGATTTCTACGAGGCAAATTAAAAGCTGTCTTCATCAAATCCATTAGTTGCCTGAATCAGGACAGAAAAGAGCTGGACCAGTTTAAAAAACGAGGCCTTTAGAGGTTGTTATCGCTGTTATCTCATGGACACTTGACAAAGAAAAAAAAGGTGAGGCGGTTTTTTAATTACCTCAATACAAATAATTGGGATTATCGAGAAGATTAGGTGAAGGTTATGCAAGTTTGACTTCACGTTAGCTAACTTAGGCTATAGCTAACAAAGCTAAGTAAGCTAACTTACTGCCGTTTGTCCTCGCTGCTACCATGGATTAGCTATTTTCTTCTGTTACACATAATTTCATACAAGTAATTTAACTGTTTTATTTGTAACTTATGATAAAATAACTAGGTTGGGACAGCCAGCTAACAGCAGTTTAGCACATTTTAAAGCCAGCATAGCTAGACCGCTAACATTAACCTGTCTGCTGACCGCTAAAACTCAGAAAATAAGTAAAGCTAGCTAGACGTAGTTAGTAGCCAAATTAATCCTGAGCAGTTAGAAACTGACAGCAACCAGCTTGTTAACATCACCAACTAAAGTCCTGCCACAAGTGGTTTGTTTTTGTGGTTTTTGTGTGTTAGTGGTTTTTTAACATTAATATGAGTTCCCCCAGCCTGCCTATGGT
>NC_045748.1:1717577-1730182 GCF_008692095.1 Etheostoma spectabile | reverse complement strand
CTAGAAATGGTGATAGGTGTAAACCGAGCCCTGGGTATCCTGCCTTTGAGAAAATGAAAGCTCAGATGGGCCGATCTGGAATCTACCTTTCCTTTCTCTCCTTCGCCCGCCTAGAGAATTTGGCCCACCCATGAGAGAGAGACATCATGGCTTTCAAGCAAAGTGGCAGTTGGTCAAGGTCACACCCCCAGTCTCCACCCGCCTAATGTATTAACATACATTAATAAAGATCTGTGAACATGTAGACCAATTCACAACATAGTAGAACGTGGAACAGCGGTCCTGACAACCATGCTTACACCAGCTGTGGAGGTTAAGGCCTTGGTGTTGGATCGTGAATTTGAATACAATAATCATAGAGTGAAGTAATGCATTTTGTACAAATGATTTCTTCTTCCAGAATTTGTTCAGCATTATGTGTTCAGAAACCCATAGGAAAACTTAGTTTTAATACACTCAAAGTCCTTTTTGTGTTGATATATATGAATCATGTGTTTGCATTTTTTGCCCTGATTATTATTATTACCTTATTATTAAAAAGGTGCTACCAACTAATTGTATAATCTGGTTTTAGTAAATGCAATTAGATTTGTCTGCCTTTTAAGCATTTTAAACCCAGAAGAAACAGAAAATTGTGAATTATGCAGTTACTTGCATAAAGAAACTGTTCAGTAGCCTGTTGTTATGCTAACAACTATCACTAATTGAACACACCAATACCCCTAGAGTAAGAATTCAATGTCCACATTAAGTTTTATTCACTACAACACAAAAAAATAATCTCATATACAGTAGCTACCAATACGAAATATTTATGGTGTACAAAAGCAATACTGAAGTTGGTTGTGTATATTGTTTACACAGTATACAAATGTGCAAAATGTTATTGAATTAAAAAACAACAGTAATATGCCTACATCAACAATGTAAGAAGTTATGAGATGTGTACATATATAGGGATTTTCCATTCATGTTCCAAATTCTCCTGTTTAATGTTGTATTTTGTCCTACAGTGTTTATAATATCTTTCGATGGAGAAGCGTCTGTGTTGTGACAGGGTGGCTAGTAAAAATCTAGGTCAAATACATTTTTTAACCAATAGGAGCACCTCAGATGTGTGGGGTTATTTCTGACGTTTTATCTAATCTCAAACCGTTTGTTATTAACTAATCTGTGAATCGTTCAATCTGTTTTTGTGAGTCAACTGATACATATTCTTCATTGCCTCCTTATGAAGAACTGCAGGGCTTTCTCTCGTCCATGTGTTAATTGGCCTCAATATGTGGACATCTACACTGTACTGTATGATCAAAAATTTTACTCCTAATATCAAAGAAGAAAAAAACATTCTTACAGCCTTGTAAAATGGGTATCTACTTCTGTGTTGACATCTGGCATTGGGTGTTGATTGTTATATCTTGCTTCACTCCACAGATGGCATGATTTCCACCAGGCTGTTTCCCATCCGAGGTTTAGTCCAATCATTGTCCCAGGGTGACAGCAGGGGTTATAAGCGGTTAAATAACACATTTTAACAGCTACGCACACCATTCATTCACTTGCAGAAGGGCCTGGTGAGGAATTCGCTGGCTTCTGGACAGCCATGGACAAACTAAAGACTCTGTTTGCTGCTGTCCTGTCTCTGGGAATGGCCGCAGAAGCCTCTGTAAGCCTGTTTAATAATTGTTATTGAAAGAATGCACAATTTGCATGGAGTAAATCTGTTACTAATGGGATGTGATAACAGTGTTGCAAAAATGCAAATTTCTTAAAAGCACATTCTGTGTGCAATGACAAGCATCAGCATAACGAAAGTATTTTATAATGCATCAAGGGGAAAATAGGCTAAATGATATGTTCACATTTTTTTTTCAATATAGGTCTTTAATGTACACATTATACACTATAATGTTATTTTGTTCACAATGTCACAATTTACTGTTTCATTTACACTTCTTTCCTTTTTGGGCATAACTGTTTTATGCTGTCATTGAAGTTGAAAGCTCTTTTCTGACTGTGTCTCTAGCTGGGCGTTGTGCAGACAGAAGGTGGCAGTGTTCAGGGCCAGAATATCCCCCTCGGTCTTTACCGCTCTGTAGATGTTTTCAAAGGAATTCCCTTTGCTGCCAAACCTGGAACATTTGAGAAACCCAAACCTCACCCTGGCTGGAATGGTGCGTTCACACCCAATCTGACCAAACAGAGATTTGTTTATAAATCTGAAAAATCAGTGTAGAAATCTCACTTCAATTGCAAAATCCTCACTGCAAAGACATCAATCAATTTTCTTTCATCCGCAGGTATATTGAAGGCAACAAAGTTTGCTCAGAGATGTCTTCAGATGAGCATGCTCCAGACTACAAGTTTTGGTAGTGAAGACTGCCTCTACCTCAACATCTGGGTTCCTCATGGCCAAAAGGGTACGGTTTTAAGTCTTTGTTTTGTTCTTTATATGGATGTGAGAATCATTGATGCAGTAGATGTACAAATACCTATAAAATACCCCCCAAAATTAAAATGCTTCTCTTTTTCACCCAAAGTGTCATCAAATCTCCCCGTCATGATTTGGTTGTACGGAGGAGGCTTCTTTGTCGGTGGTTCTATGGGGCCAAATTTTCTCAACAATTATCTGTACAGCGGTCAGGAAATTGCAGACAAGGGCAATGTTATTGTGGTGTCTGTGGGATACCGTGTGGGAACCCTGGGCTTCCTCAGTACAGGGGACTCTCGCTTACCTGGTAAGAGCAGTTGATGGAAATTGGTTCTTCTACCGGCTCTGAGCCTTGATGTGTTCTATACATTCAATTACTTGAATGAAGTGCAGTAGTCCTTAAAAACATTGTGGATGCCTGTGTGTCCACAGACTTGTCTGTAGTAAAATGCTTTTGACTCAAAATGTGTCACCACTTCAGGAAACTACGGCCTTTGGGACCAGCATGCCGCCATCGCCTGGGTGAACAGGAACATCCGCTCGTTTGGAGGAGACCCGGACAACATCACCATCTTTGGAGAGTCTGCTGGTGGAGCTGGTGTCAGCTTCCAGGTGAAAGGGTTAGGGTTTGGCTTAGTGTCCTGTATTTTTCAACCTGAAAAGCCCTATTTTCAGAATAAGAATCAGAATCAGCTTTATTTGCCAGGTTTGAGGACACAATTTTGCTTTGGATCATCATTGCTCACAATGCGTTTACACATACAAAACAACCAAACAATATATACACACTCAAAGAAGAAAACAAGTATGCATTTGTGTCTAAAGGACCATTGTAAACAACAAATCCTTGAAATCGGTCCAGTATTGAGAATGTTGTAACTGGCAGTTGCAAACCGGGCTGCAATGTAAATAATTTTTTGATCCCATTGAATTGAGCCGTTAATTACACAAATGCTGTTTGTCAATTTAAAAAGATTGCAAGTGAAGAAAGTACCAGTTTGTCTTCACTGTCACTACATCAGACAGACAGCAAATATGATAAGTTACCTGCTGAACCTTTAATGCAGTCCTTAGTTACAATAAGTCTGTACAATAATGCCTGAAAATGTCATGCAAATAGTCAAAATAAATCCAACTGCAATTAGTAATTGTATATTCCATGTATGTCTTCCTACACAGACTCTCTCCCCCCACAGCAAAGGGCTGTTCAAGAGAGCCATCTCCCAGAGCGGGGTTGCCTTCTGCCCCTGGGCACTGAACAGGAACCCACGCAAGGTGGCAGAGGAGGTATGTCATTGTCACATACCATGGAGCCATCTACATTGCTGACAGGAAAAAAGTCCTAATTTTACATTCATGGGGTAATTTATTGTCATAATAGGATTCCAATACACCCAAACCAATCAATAAGAGGCTTATCTAATCTTAAATTCCAATTTTTTAAACAATTGCTTAACTTTCTCATTAAATGATGACAATGTTAATCATTCTTTTGTCCTCAATAGATAGTAGAGATACAGACTAAAACAATAGTTTCACATCCAAACCTCTTTACTGTGTTACATACAGTACATTCCATATTAAAATTAAGCATACATTCCTACATGAACAACGGCATGCAGTGCATGTCTTTTTTTAATTAGCTTTGTAGCTAAATACATTGACTAACTTGCTTTATGTGCTATTGTGAGCTGTGTTCAACAGGCCAACTAATCAAAGAGGCCAGACAGAACGTCTGTCATTTACACCAAATATCAGTGCCAATAAAAAGTTTTCAGTATCAAATTGTCCTGCCCTTTTTCTATTGATAAACAGGTCACACAGAATCTTTGGATGTAGAATTACTCCAAATTTTTGTAGACTCAGAATGTAACACATCTCGTCCCCAAGCAGAAAAAAACCACAGATTTTCATTCTGGATCACAGTGGAAGAGTGTATAAAATTGAAATCTGCAGATACCATTTGGGCCTGTTGATTAGTGTAAAAACATCAAATGTAGATTTGATGTTGTAAAACATGAAAGCTTCCACAGGGCTTGAATAATTTTTAAGCCCTGAGTAACATTTGGCCTGTACCAGTTCATCATTTTAGTAATCTGTCTGTCACAAGATTGTTGGCTTTAGCACAATATAGTTACTTTTGCATAAACTGCTGATATTTACATCTTTATGTTTATTGTTAACTATAGCTGCCTTTTCTACCACCACTCGGCACAGCGGAGCCATAGTACGACGTTGAGAGCAGGCAATTCTGCCAGTCCTTAAAACCTGCTTTATTTCCATGTGCTCAGGTGCTGAGCTGTCGGCTGCCCCACTGATGACAGGATGGCGGCCTGCCTGAAATCACTGGATGTGTGTGGCTCTCACCATGGCTGCTCCATCATCGCACCGGCTCCCCAGACTGTGAGCATTTTTTTTCTGTCAAACTTCTTTATTTACATATATATATATATATATATATATATATATATATATATTATATATATTAATATATATATAGATAGATAGATAGATATGATAGATAGATGATAGATAGATTCGATAGATAGATAGAGAGAGAGAGAGAGAGAGAGAGAGAGAGAGAGAGAGATGCTACAATAACTAATATTCATTCAAAATTATAAATTGTTCCATTGAAGTTAGACTTGAGACTTAGACTTAGACTTCTCTTTATTTATCCTTTTGGGATGACTCCCGCAGAATTGAAATTCCAGCACCAGTTTTAGCAAGCAAGAACAATAAAAAATAGATTAAAAAGACGAAAAGACAAAGACATAAACAACAAATAACACTAAATATAATACACAAATAAGAACATTTGTCAAATAAACAAAAAAGACCATAAATTATTATTAAAGTGTCAGTGTTAGTCCAGTTTAAGTGATAAAGTGACAGTGTGCTGTAGTGTATGTATGTATGTGTATGTGTGTATGTGTATGTATGTACTGTGTATGCATGTATGTTAGTATTGTATGTATGTTTTTATGTATGTATTGTTGTATGTATGTATGTATGTATGTATGTATGTGTTGTATGTGTGATGTATGTATGTATGTATTGTCCTCTCTGCCCTATTTCCTCCTCCCCCCTAGTGAGGAGTTGTAAGTTCGATGGCATGAGGGACAAAGGAGTCCTTGAGTCTGTTGGTCCGGCACTTGGGAAGGAGCAGCCTTCCACTGAACCGCTCCTCTGGGTGCTGATGACGGTGTGCAGGGGGTGGCTGGATTTCAGTTAATGTCCAGCAGTTTGTCCAATTCCTCCTCTCTGCCACCTCACCAGTGAGTCCAGCTCTCGCCGACCACGAGCCGGCCCGCCTGATCAGTTTTTCCAGCCTGTTGTCCTTCTTTGATATGCTGCCCCCCCAGCACACCACAGTGTAGAAGAGGACACTGGTGACCACAGCTGGTAGACATCCACAGCAGTTTGCTGCAGATGTTAAGGAGCGCAGCCTCCTCAGGAAGTACAGCCGGCTCTGTGTCTTCCTGTACAGGTGCTGCTGTTTGTTGTCCAGTCCAGTTTGTTGCCAGCCACAGCCCGAGGTATTTGTATTGGACTGCCTCCACCCTCAACTCCCTCCAACAGGACTGGTTGCGGTTTTGGGTCTGACCTCCCCAAATCAACGACCCTCCTTTGTTTTAGAGGTGTTGAGCTGTAGGCATTAGTGCGCACCAGGAGCAAAGTCCCCACACCAGACTCGATACTCCTCCTCCCTGTCCCCCCCTACACCCAACGATGGCTGTCATCTGGTACTTCGTATGTGACACAGCTCTGAGTTGTAACAGAAGTCCGAGGTGTACGGGTGAAGAAGAGGGGCCAGCACTGCCCTGGGGGGCTCCAGTGCTGCTGACCACAGTGCCAGACATGATGTCCTTCACTTGACGTACGTGGCCTGTCGGTGAGGTAGTCTCTGATCCATCCACCAGATAGGGGTTCCACTCCCCTCCTGTCATTTTTGTCCTGGAGTATAGGGGCCGGATGGTATTAAAGGCACTGGAGAAGTCCAAGAAGAGGACCCCCTGTGCCATTCCCCTTATCCAGATGGGAGTGGACCCGGTGTAACAGTTGGATGTGCGTCCTCCACACCAACATCTGGCGGGTACCAAACTGCGGAGGTCCTGTGCGTGCGTGTACCGGGGTCTGAGAGGCTGAGGAAGAGCCCGCTCCAACGTCTTCATCAGTGTGAAGTGAGCGCCACCGTGTCGGAAGTCATTCAGCTCGCTGGGCCTGTTTCTTCTTGGGACCGAACGATGCAGGATGTCTTCCAAAGGGTGGCACTCTCCCTAGCCAGCTAAGGTTGAGATCCTGTGGAGCGGCTCCCCCCAGTTCTGCTGCGCAGGTCTTCAGCAGTCTCGGACACACTTTATCCGGGCCTGCTCTTTCCTGGCCGGAGCTCCTCATCTCTCTCTGACCTGGGTCCGTGTGTGATGTGGGGCGGGGATTGTATTGAGGAGGAGGAGGGTATTATTGTGTGCTGGGGGGGAGGTTGTTAGACTGGGATGTGGTGGTGGTCAGGGGGAGGTGTGTGGAGGAAGGGAACATGCTGGGTGAGGGTGGGGGCAGGGGGGGCAAGGGCTGTTTAAACCTGTTGAAAAAGTTATTCAGCTCCTTGGCCCTCTCCATTCCCCCCTGTTGTTCTGGTCTTTGTGTTTGTGACCTGTGATGGTCCTCACACCTTCCCAGACCTCCCTCATGTTGTTTTCCCTCAGCTTCTGCTCCACCTTCCTCCTGTACTGTCCTTAGCTTCCCTCACACAATGTTTCACCCCCGCTGTCTGCCTTCATGTGCTTCCCTGTCCCTGCTCCTGAAGGCGCCTTCTTCTTGTTGAGGACAGCCTTGACCTCCTGGTGTTACCCATGGCTTTTTGTTAGGGTAACATCGGACGGTCTTGATGGGAGACCACGTCTGCACAAAAGTTCAGGTATCCGTCAGACAGTGTGTCATCCCCTCTAGTCCTCACCATGCGGGTCGATCAGCACATCCCGTCTGTGGTGTTGTAGCAGTCTCTCAGGGCACTTTTCCATCTCAGGGACCCCTCCTGCTGTTGCGAGTTGTCACGGGCTGTTTTTGGACCGGGGGGTGACAGTGGCTGTAGATGAACCATTTGTGATCAGACTTCCCCAGTGGGGGGGGGGAGTCGCTCTGTATGCATCCCTCACATTAGCATACAGGAATCAATTGTCCTGTTGTTTCTGGTCGACATTCTACACACCTGGTGAAAAACAGCCAAAGTATAGTCCAAGTAGCATGATTAAAGTCCCCAGAGATGATCATGAAGGCCTAGGGTGCTGTGTCTGCAGCGCTGTCTGTGACGGAGTGAATCTTCTCACAGGCAGCGGCTGCGTCCTCTCTCGGGAGGGATGTAACACAGAGAGTAACCACATGCTAAAACTCCCTGGGAAATAAAATGGCCTCATGCTAACGGCTAGCAGCTCGAGGTCCCGGCAACAGAGGCTGTCTTTACGGAGACATGTCCTGGGTTAACACCAGCGGTCGTTGACATACATGATGATTCCCCCACCTTTGCTTTTCCCACTGCCTGTGTGTCTCTGTCGGCTCTCACGCAGTGAATCCAAGCAGGTCCCACGTTAGCATCGGTACGAGGTGGTTTAGCCATGTCTCCGTAAAGATGAACAAGCTGGTCTCACGGTAAGTCCGCTGGTTGTTCAGCGCGGACAGCTCGTCGATCTTGTTCGGCAGCGAGTTCACGTTCCCCATGATACGGAGGGAATCGTTGGCTGTAGCGCCTCCGATTCTCCGCTAGCTCGGCCTTTATTTCGCCCCGGCCTTGCAGCCCCTGGTCTCCTCCTCAGCTACTCGTCGGGATAGGGTGCCGTGTCCCGGCGCGTCCCTTTGTGTGCAGAGCCAGCAATTCCTCTCTTGAGTATGAGAAAGCTGGCTCCTGTTGAATTTTACGATGGAAATATCCTAGGATATATAGAAACACACTATCTCCGCAAGAAGAGTTAAAAAGAGATACAAAAAAGAGGTTTAAATAAGTAGAAAGACTAAAAAACTGGAGATGTACTGGAGAGGCACCGTCTGCACAGCGCCCAAACTACTCTAGTTTGCCAAACTACTACTTAGTTGTAGGCCCCTGTCATTTTTGTCATATGTCACTTTGTACTTGTTTTTCGTCTTTTTGTTAATTTTTGTTCCGTGGTTGTTATGCCCCTCTTTGTAGTCGTTTAGTGTCTCTTTGTAGTTGTGTTGTGACTGTTTGTAGTTATTGTGTGTCTCTTTGTGGTTATTCTGAGGCTATTTGTAGTTGCTTTGTGTCTCTTTGCATCTTATCATAGTCGTGAGTCTCTTTGTGTCTCCTGTCAGCTGTTTTGCATCTCTTTACAGTCTTTATGTGTCTCTGCATGTCCCATTTTGCAGGTGTACCCAATAGGTACATTCAGCAATCCATCCATGCTCTTATGACATTTGGTCATAATCCATCATGAAGTACAAAATAAACTTATCACAGTGTAATTGAACTGTAGTTTTGAGCTACAACTGAGCTAAACATTCTTTACATGCAAACTACTAATATTTGAATATATGCCAATTTCTTTCAGATCCCGGTGTGAAAAACCTGTCTCTGTCTCCTGTTGTTGATGGAGACTTCCTCCCTGATCAGCCTGGCAACTTGTTTCACAACGCCGCTGAAATTGATTACCTTGCAGGGGTTAACAACATGGATGGATATCTGTTCACCTCGAAGGACATTCCTTCCCTTGGTGACAAGAATCAAGACACTCTAGTGTAAGGCCGATCAGAGATGTGTTTTTGGCCCACCGCTTTCAAAGTTAAAGTGAAATTTGGAGGCCAAAGACAGCAGAGTGGCAGAGTCTTTTCCATAACAGAGCTCTCTGCCCTATTTTCCCTGCAGAGAAGACATAAAGAGGCTCCTTGCTGCATACACCAAAGAGACGGGGCAAGCTGGTTTGGAGATTGCCTTTGCTGAATACTCGTCCAACTGGGGATCAACACCCACCCAGACCACCATTAAGACAGCTGCTGTGGATATTGGGACTGACTACCTCTTCCTGGTTCCTACACAGACTGCCATCGTCCAGCATGCAGCTAATGCCAAGTGAGGCCAACTGCTTGATTTCTTTGCCTTCAAATATCTTTTAGTTGCTATTTTAAGGATAGAATGGCAGACCTTCACTGCAACCTCATCTTGCAATATTTCAGAAGACTTTGAGACTTTGCCATCTTTCCATAATGTGGTCAGACACTTAAAATACCAATCTGAGCCTGTCAGTTGCAAAAACAGCACTTTTAGTGGACCTACATTGATTTTTACTATTGCCCCCTTAGGATTACATTGTAGCCCAGTTTGCAGCTGCCAGTTACAATGCTCGCGCTCAATACTGGACCAATTTCAAAGGTTTTTGTTCACATTAGTCACTTAGACACACATGCATGGGAAAATAGGTTGAATAAGACTGATATTTCCATTTTAAAATACACTTTTTATACACAAGATTGTTTTTTTCTTTAGTGCCTTTGAACATTGAGGGCAAAGTTTGTGACTGGCATAACCAGATTGTTGCCAATTGTAATGCCAGACATACACCCACTAAACACACAGTGATGGTTTTTAACAGATCTGGCCGTACCTACTCCTACCTGCTGTCTGAGCCCAGTTTATTGGCTGGACCAGGCAAACCCTACCACGACTGGGTGGGAGCCGATCACGCTGATGACCTGCAGTACGTGTTTGGCAAACCCTTTACCACACCAAAGGCTTATGGGGGCAGACAGAGAGACCTGTCTGGCTATATCATTGCCTACTGGACTAACTTTGCCAGAACTGGGTAAAACACTTTTCATGCATGTGATACTTTGTAACTTTTTAACAGTTTGAGGATTATTTTACTACAAACTAATGGATCTTCCCTTACTACTTTTTTTTTTACAGAAACCCAAACAAAGGAAACCTAAAGGTGCCTGTGACTTGGCCTGAATTCACCAGCACTGGACAGCAGTTCCTGGACATCAATGCTAAGATGAATGCAAGCTCCATTGGACAGGAAATGAGGCAGCGTTTTGTCCACCTTTGGACCAGCACCCTTCCCAGCCTCCCATCACATGCTCAGTGATGCATTTTTTCATTTAAAATACACCAAATATACAAATAAAAGTGTGTACAATGAACCTCATGAGTTAAAAATAGAAATGTCAGGGTCAACTTGAATGCCTACCTAAAGTTGTAGCTTTTATCACCAGTGGATGTTTGTTGACTCAGCAAAAGAGTTTGTCTCATAATAAATAAACGATAAGACGTGACACAATCTCCCACACACATCATATGAAGACTTTAACATACTGTAGCCGTCCGCCCTCAATTCAACATCCCAAAAATTAAAGCTTAAATAAGGAATGTAGTTGAATGTGACCCAAACACAAGCCAAATCAAGACTGAAAGCAACAACATTTTTCTGTTTTTTGATCTGTAAAAATCCAGATCTGCATTAACAAAAATGTTTGATACAGACATGGATTACATCTGCTGTAATCCATGTGTTTGACAATGTGCCACATGAGAGTGTATGTATGACTTTCTCCAAATCTACCTGCCGTGACATACCGATTAATATATCGTCTTAGTGGAAAACATGCCCTCTAGTGGGGGTTTCTACTTTAAAGTGTTCATATTAGGCTTTTGGCTTTTTCCCTTTCCTTTATTGTGTTAAATATATTTTTTGTGCTCGTTATAGGTGTACAAAGTGAAAAAGCCCAAAGTCTCCCCCAAAGGGACTTACCATCTCCAACAGAAAACACTGTTCCCAAACTGCTCCAAACAGCTCTACTGTAGTCCAGCCTTTACTTCTGTGACAAACACGTGTCACTTTGTAACACGTGTTATAATCTTTGCCTAGTTGCTAGCATGGCACGCCCTCATCCTCTAGTACTGACTGGCTAGTAGTCCTTACCTAGCTTCTGCACATCTGCAACTCTAAACAAAATTAGAACAGAAGTGAGATGTCTCACTCTGTAGCTAAAACAGAGAGCTCAGCACACGGGGTGAAAAGAGGAGCTATGGCAATGTGCAGTACAACAAAAGTATGGTGTTGTTTTAATGAAACCATGTAAACCTATTCTGACATTACCTCCAAATACAAGTATGAACCTGAAGTTGAGCATAATATGAGCTCTCTATCTATTTGACACACTGCTGTAACTTTGTCAAGAGGGAGAGAGAAGGGAAACTTGTTAAGCATGCAGTTTTGTGTTATATTCATGCAGATAATTAGCGCATAACGCACTAATCTTCACACATACATTCACAAATTGTTATTTTTCTAAATTGCGTACGAGCATATGTAGTGTGATTAGGCTCCTGGCTTCTTACACTAAGGAGAAGGGCAAGGCTGGTTTGGCCAAAGCTTACTCCACATACACCTCCACCTGGAGCTCAAACCCCAGCAGGGAGACTGAGAAAACACTAAGAAGACCAATGAGTTTAGAACAGACTTCCCTCGGTCCTATTCAGGGATAACTTTTTATTTTAGGGCAAGGATGATTTCTCTGGTTATGTCCGCTAATTGGCCTGCATTTACCAACACTGCACTATAAATCCAATACACACTGATATGTGCAAGAAGCCAATATTACATTACAGTCTGAGATCTTGCATTACCTACAAGTGGGCGCATGCAGCACACGAATCAGGCCCAGGCATGTTACGTACAGGTTAAATATACAGGCTTGTATGGCCTTACCCTTCACATGTAAAACATATTAAACTAAATAAATATTGTAAATTGTTAGAGATTTTACTTTGCCAATAATGCTCAAAGTTTTTATACTGCTCTTGTATTGTAGACTTAATTGTGTTTCATTTGTGAACCTTGCCTGTCATTTTATATGTGTTGTCTCACACAGTTCGAATGTAGCTGGCTTAACAGCGGGCTTCCTTATTTACTCAAATCCTATTGTGTGAGTGTCTATGCCCTCTTGAATTGAACTGATTGAATCTACTCCCCTCTGTTTTGTATGTGTGTATGTCCTTTTGAACTCAAATGTCATGGGGTTGTCTTAATTGTTGTGCTTTTAATTTGAAAACACTTGCAGCTGAGCCCTTCTGATCTAATGCCGTTGTGGTGTCTGAGCAATGCTGGATGATGTGCTGACAGGGATCCGCTTGACACTGTTTCTTGATTATTAAAAGGTTTATTGC
>NC_045748.1:1716070-1717552 GCF_008692095.1 Etheostoma spectabile | reverse complement strand
ACACAAAGAATTCAGCATCAATTTACAAGCTCTGCAGAAGCCTGGAGAGTGCTAACCCAATGAACACACTCTAGCTTTCAATACCTTAGACAAATGTCATATAGGATCTATTTAGGTCACATGTTAGGTAACATATAGGATTTTGTTGCATGACAAACCACAGAGATGGAAGTAACGAAGTACAAATACTTCGTACTGTACTCAAGCATATTTTTCAGATATTTTACTTTACTATTTATTTTTGTGGCGACTTTTTACTTTTACTCCTCACATTTTAAACACAAATATCGGTACTTTCTACTCCTTACATTGTCAAAAGTGACCCGTTACTTAGTTTTGTACAAAGGTCGTCATGGTCGGAGAATAGAGCGGACACGCGCTCACACCGTGAGCGGGCGCGCCACACAGAGAGAAAGGATTCATAACAATCGTGCGCAAGGATTTATAAACGTGAGCAAATAGGAAAAATAATCTATATATATTTTACCTAATTATAACTGTCTCCTCCTAGTTGTACTACGCACTTACTGTTAAACATAAGTTTGGAGTGTTGGAATAAAATATATTCATATCATGTGGGCTCATAAACGTCATATATTCACGTAGTGATATATTAACATGTGTGTTAATTCATTATATTTGAGCTAAGAAGCAAAGCATTACACAGTCTGCTTGGTTTTAGTGTGATAGTTTATAAAGTTTACTGTGACTTTGATAAGTGTTTTGGTACAATGTGTCAACCATAGCTCTGCCGAGTGAGTCTAATTCTGATAGCAGGGCACAAGGGGGTTAGGGACACGTCCTGTGTTTGGTGAAGGTCCTCTCCAGTAGAAGTCTGAGACCTGTTATCTATTTTGGGCCAAGCTCTGCTACAGTAAACTACAGTTAGCAGAAGCAAAAGCTAAACTTAACAAAAAGATGCTCAGTAACAAATGTCTGTCACAATGCCTGCTGATTCTAACCCATACCCTCCACCCCCTCCAGTCCACCCCTCCCCTTTCCCTTGTGATCCTATCCCCCAGATCCCTCCTCCCTCTGCTCCTCAGCAAGCCTATCCTCCTGCTTTCCCATCTCCCCAGGGATATTTTTCCCATCCAGCAGGTCAGGGGTACATACAGGGGGGCTGCAACTCGTTTCAACGGACCCCAACCACTTCAACAGAGTGCGATGATTCTTTGGGCGGGCGCCTGTCATATAGGATCTATTTAGGTCACATGTTAGGTAACATATAGGATTTTGTTGCATGACAAACCAACAGAGATGGGAAGTAACGAAGTACAAATACTTCGTTACTGTACTCAAGCATATTTTTCAGATATTTTTACTTTACTATTTATTTTTGTGGCGACTTTTTACTTTTACTCCTCACATTTTAAACACAAATATCGGTACTTTCTACTCCTTACATTTGTCAAAAGTGACCCGTTACTTTAGTTTTGTACAAAAGGTCGTCATGTCGGAGAATAGCGCGGACACGCGCCT
>NC_045748.1:1714579-1716045 GCF_008692095.1 Etheostoma spectabile | reverse complement strand
ATCACACCGTGAGCGGGCGCGCCACACAGAGAGAAAGGATTCATAACAATCCGTGCGCAAGGATTTATAAACGTGAGCAAAATAGGAAAAATAATCTATATATATTCTTACCTTAATTATAACTGTCTCCTCCTAGTTGTACTACAGCACTTACTGTTAAAACATAAGTTTGGAGTGTTGGAATAAAATATATTCATATCATGTGGGCTCATAAACGTCATATATTCACGTAGTGATATATTAATCATGTGTGTTAATTCATTATATTTGAGCTAAGAAGCAAAGCATTACACTAGTCTGCTTGGTTTTAGTGTGATAGTTTATAAAGTTTACGTGACTTTTGATAAGTTGTTTTGGTACAATGTGTCAACCATAGCTCTGCCGAGTGAGTCTAATTCTGATAGCAGGGCACAAGGGGGTTAGGGACACGTCCTGTGTTTGGTGAAGGTCCTCTCCAGTAGAAGTCTGAGACCTGTTATCTATTTTGGGCCAAGCTCTGCTACAGTAAACTACAGTTAGCAAAGCAAAAGCTAAACTTAACAAAAAGATGCTCAGTAACAAATGTCGTCACATGCCTGCTGATTCTAACCCATACCCTCCCCCCCTCCAGTCCACCCCTCCCCTTTCCCTTGTGATCCTATCCCCCAGATCCCTCCTCCCTCTGCTCCTCAGCAAGCCTATCCTCCTGCTTTCCCATCTCCCCAGGGATATTTTTCCCATCCAGAGGTCAGGGGTACATACAGGGGGGCTGCAACTCGTTTCAACGGACCCCAACCACTTCAACAGAGTGCGATGATTCTTTGGGCGGGCGCCAAGGATTCATAACAATCCGTGCGCAAGGATTTATAAACGTGAGCAAAATAGGAAAAATAATCTATATATATTCTTACCTTAATTATAACTGTCTCCTCCTAGTTGTACTACAGCACTTACTGTTACAACATAAGTTTGGAGTGTTGGAATAAAATATATTCATATCATGTGGGCTCATAAACGCATATATTCACGTAGTGATATATAATCTGTGTGTTAATTCATTATATTTGAGCTAAGAGCAAAGCATATACACAGTCTGCTTGGTTTTAGTGTGATAGTTTATAAAGTTTACTGTGACTTTTGATAAGTTGTTTTGGTACAATGTGTCAACCATAGCTCTGCCGAGTGAGTCAATTCTGAATAGCAGGGCAAAGGGTGGTTATTGTTGGACACTCTTGTTTTTGGGTTTTTTTTTTTTTTTTTTTTTTTTTTATTTTTTTTTTTTTTTTTTTTGTCTGTTTTTTTTTTTTTTTTGGTGTATTTTTTTGTTTTGTTTTTTTTTTTAGTTTTTTTTGGGACACGTCCTGTGTTTGGTGAAGGTCCGCTCCAGTAGAAGTCTGAGACCTGTTATCTATTTTGCAGGCCAAGCTCTGCTACAGTAAACTACAGTTAGCAGAAGCAAAAGCTAAACTTAACAAAAAGATGCTCAG
>NC_045748.1:1710852-1714569 GCF_008692095.1 Etheostoma spectabile | reverse complement strand
CTGTCACAATGCCTGCTGATTCTAACCCATACCCTCCACCCCCTCCAGTCCACCCCTCCCCTTTCCCTTGTGATCCTATCCCCCAGATCCCTCCTCCCTTCTCTGCTCCTCAGCAAGCCTATCCTCCTGCTTTCCCATCTCCCCAGGGATATTTTTCCCATAAAACCTCATATATGTATCCTGGGATGCTCTGTGATTGAATTCCGGGACGCTTGTCATTTTGTTTTTGATCACTGAATAGGTATTCAATAAAGGTGGTTTGGTAAGAACAAAAGGGGGATTGTTGGAATAAAATATATCATATCATGTGTTGCTCATAAACGTCATATATTCACGTAGTGTTTATATAATCATGTGTGTAAATTCATTTATTTGAGCTAAAGAGCAAAAGCATTACACATAGTCTGCTTGGTTTTAGTGTGTAGTTTATAAAGTTTACGGTGACTTTTGATAAGTGTTTTGGTACAATGTGTAACCATAGCTGCCGAGTGAGTCTAATTTGAATAGCAGGGCAAGGGTGGTTAGGGACACGTCCGTGTTGGGGGAAGGTCCTCTCCAGTAGAAGTCTGAGACCTGTTATCTATTTTGCAGGCCAAGCTCGCTTGGCACTAACCTTCTGAAGACAAAACACAGCGCACAAAACTGTCATGTGGTAGCAAATGAACGCCCCTGTGCACAAAAGATCATGCAGAAAGGGAAAAGATTTAGACAAACTTAGGGAGAGCTAGGAGCATAATCTCTTTAACCTTGTCTCTGGAATATTCCATGGTAATATAAACGTTCTTCATCCAACCTAGGACTTGAACCTCTTCCTGAAAGAACTAGAAGGCAGGATGTCGGCTCAACATTTTGGCGAGCCAGCGCAGGAGGAGAAGGTTCATTGGACAAACAACCAGAACAAGACACTCTAATCATTCACAAGGGTACCACATAAAAGGTAAGCAGAACCTGTTTATATCAAATCTGCTATATTGGAGAAAGCTAAATTGAATGTGTGAGGTCCTGGTTCTGGTTGACAATTTAGAAAGGTATTTTGATTAATCTTGACATCAAGACCATAAGGTTGGCTGTAGGAAGTACCATATTGTGATTAATTTTTGTGTGGTAATATAAGAAAGTCAGACTCAAGAGGTAGCACTTTAAAGAAAAAGTGAAGTGTAGTGTTGGAAGTAAACATGAATGGCAGCACTATATTTGGCTAATAAGTGTGAAGAAGAGTCAGAGGCAAAAAGTACGTCTCTAAAAATAGAGTCGTGAAGGTAGTGACACTGAGGTGATCATGAAGGATAGCACTAACATTGACTATTTAGTGTGAAAGGTGTCTCAAGTTTAAAATATTGTGTGAAATAAAAAAAAAATAATAAAATATATATATAATATATATATATATATATATATATAATATATATATATATATAATTAAAAAAATTAATAAATTGGGAGTAATGGAGGCCCAAAGAGTCATATAATTACCCGGTGTAGGCTGCGGGTCCTAAACCATGGAAAAAAACAAATGGAATAAAAGCGCGGAAGGGTAGATAGACAGCTGAAAAAAAACAGAAAAGGTTAAAGAAAGAACCAAGACAGTGTTGTGGCCTCTCGTCAGGATAACGCAGAGGACAACTACATATTGGACATTTGTGGAATAAGCGAATAGATATAGACAGGAGGGAGAATGTAAGAAACAATTTGACTCCAAGGCTTTGATACGCGATCAAAACTCAAGAAAGGGTAAAAGAATTAGAGGCCCAGGGTCTGAAAATTCATGAATTAGCATTAATGGGGCAAGTTGTGGAGTCATCTCATGCCAGACAAAACTGAAAAAAAAAAAACAAAAAAAAAACGGGGGAGTCCAGGGGGCCAAAGGTCCGACGTTTAGAACAAGACAGAATCAGAACCCGACATGACATTAAGCCTCCTCTTATGTTGCTACATCGACCCACTCAAAGACGAAACAAAGGCCCCCCAGACCCCCAGACTATAGCCAATAATAGATGTGATTGGCGGCACAGTTACTTTCTCCCTTGACTCAGGACAACAGACCAGACAGACAGAGCCAAGCGCGCCCCCGAGCCCCTCCCCTCTCGGCTCCTCTCCTTCTGTAGAACAGGAACGCGCTCTCTCAGAGCAGCATGAGAATGCTTCATTCAGTCAGAGAATGAGGCGTGAACAGCAGGAGGAATACAATAAACAGAGTAACACAGGCCACAAGCAGGGAGTAGGACACTCTGGAGGGAAGGAACAAGAAAGATTTAAGGGACAGGAAAAGGAGAGAGAGGGAAAGAGATCAAAGAGACAGGAGAAGCAAAAGGTAAGACAGGTAAGGGTCGCTGTAGAGTTTAAGGAAAATTGGAGAGATAGCAGTGAATCGGAGGGAGAAACTGATAGCAATGGAAAAGGAAGTAGAGATGTGGGAGACTCAGAAAGTGGAGAATACAAAGAAAAAGGGGGAGAATTGGATGGCAAGGAAGATGATATCAGGTACAAAGAGGTACTGCTCCCTGTAGATGCAGCTACTAAAGATGGCTTAAACACACCACATTACTACACCCGCTCACACATACGTGGAAACTCTGAACATTATCAACATGAGGCACAATAGAAAAATAAGCTATAATCGAACTTTAAGACAATAAGTCACTTTTCATGCCCCATTTATATCGAATTGCAGAGGTCATGAGGATAATTCATCCTCTGCCCCATTCCGCAGGAATACCTAGCTTCCCGTGGGACCCCAAAGTTGAACCTATGAAGTATTTAGCTGATTGTTATGACACATGGCTGCGTCAGCAGGAAAAAATCCAGTGCAAAAGGCAATACATCTGTGTGGTTCAGGAAGGGGTGTTTGCAGGGCTGCCATCAGAGGTGTGTGAAAAATTGGAAAATCCTGATTTAGATAACGATTGTGACAATGCGGTGTGGCGGAACATGTTAGACATCATTAGAAACATTGCTAACGTAAGGCTGACAAAAACGGGAGTTAAAACACAGAGCTGCAGACACAGCTTTTGAACAACTGCTCCCAGCTACGGACACCCAGGCCAGTATCCCCTGACACAGGAAGGTGACCAGGCTCCAAGATGAAACCTACTGGGATGTGACCTGCTCATTAAACTGTGAGTGTCAATCCTCTGCTCACCTGAAGGTATTTCTCTCACTTTTCCTGATGGGACAGTTTTGAACTGTGGGATGTGGGATGAAGGAGGGCAGTGGCTGTTGGCACCTGCCCTGGAGCTTACCGCAAAAGCTGACATTTATTGGGCTCATCTGTTCCCTGAGAAACCCACTCACACTGGCATCCTGTCTGCCTACCTACAATGGAAACCCTGGATTTGCAGCCTCCATCCGTATGTACCACCTGCTGACCCTCCACACCTCACCCTCCATTATGACAGAGAAAATGACCTTCTCTATTATAATGAGTTTTCTGATAACCTATTTGGTAAACAGTGGGATTTAAAATCCACTAGCATCTATGCAGGTCCCCTAGGTGTAGCTGCTGAGGTAGAACTCACCCATGACACAAAATGTCCTGGGATAAATGTCAGTAAATCTTTCCCCACAGTACGCAAGCAAGAACCCCCACACATCAGAGCTAAGGAATTAGGCCCAATGATTAAATCTGCAGTAGCTGCCAAAAATTTTAGAAACACTCAAATTGACCTTGTTTTCTACTCACCCAGCACTGACACATACTGCATCCACATGTTCCCGCCA
>NC_045748.1:1710632-1710831 GCF_008692095.1 Etheostoma spectabile | reverse complement strand
TTTGGAGAACTGTCTCATTTCCAGGTCACATGGCAGAGAAATGACTGATCACCCTGACGTGGCTGCCCTGGTGACCTCACTTCCTGAATCCATGTGGAGGACTGGCTCCACAGATGTAGGGTTGGTGCATTGAAAACCTGTCACATTTGAAATGAAAACTTTGCTACCCATCAGACAGCCTCAGTACCCCATTAAACCA
>NC_045748.1:1710348-1710622 GCF_008692095.1 Etheostoma spectabile | reverse complement strand
AAGGTATTTCTCACACAATACAAGGCCTATGGTGCATGACTTGAGAAAAGTAAATGCTAATCTGGGAACACCGACGTGCCCCGTTCCAAATCCCTATGCGGCCTCAACAAATTTGTTGCCTACACAAAAATGGTTCACATGCATTGATCTGGCTAATGCTTTGTTCTGTCTCCTGTTAGACCCAGCGTGTCGTGAACGGTAAACATATACACTGACTCAGCATATGTGGTTGGGGCTTGTCACTTAAACCTCCAGCAATGGGTAAGAACAGGGT
>NC_045748.1:1709924-1710338 GCF_008692095.1 Etheostoma spectabile | reverse complement strand
ATCAGGAGAAACAATTAGACATGAACAGGAAATTAAACTGTTATTGCATCGCTTACAAGAACCTGCAGGGGTGGCAGTGATTGAATGTAGGGGGCATGACAGTGGGAAGTCAGAAGAGGCAGAAGGAAATAGAATGGCTGATGAAGCAGCTAAAAGGAGTGCAGGATATGATAACCGTTTATGCAGACAACTAGTGTGCAGACCAGAGAATGAAACACAACACACACCAGACACCCTAAAAGAACTACATTTGAAAGCTACCCCAGAAGAGAAAACATTGTGGAAAAACAGAGGAGCTAGAGAGGTGGACCGGTCCATTCGAGGTGACTGAACGCACCAGCCATGCAGTGAGACTATGCGGAAAGGGGGAAACGTGGTATCGTTGGAGTCAGTGCACGCCAGCGGAGGAGCCAG
>NC_045748.1:1709388-1709914 GCF_008692095.1 Etheostoma spectabile | reverse complement strand
GAGAGAAGTGCAAGCCGCACTGGAAGGAGGCGCACACATCCCTTCCGACAAAGAGACGAGCAAAAAGAGCAAAGGGACCAGCAAAGGGGCAGAATAATTCCCTCCCAAGCTCCAACTCCAGGTGATTAGTCCAATCCATGGTTGAAGAAAGAAGTGGACACAAGGTTGACGAAGAGTGAAGGTTGAAAACGCCCAGGTTAGAGGTTCTGAATCTGGTATAAAGGTATCCCAGTCAACAGTCAAGATGAAATTCCATTCCCAAATGAAGCGTTTTGCATTGTTATTTGTAATATCTGTTGTAATTGTGACTGTGATTCTGATTTTGTGTAGAGAATTTCCTGGATCTGTTCAGACCAAAATTGTAGCAACACCAACAACCGAGACTCTTACTAAGCCCAGTCAAAATCCTCCCACAACGAACCCAGAAGGTCCCGAGGTAGGTGAGATAGGGAGGCTCAAAAGCCACAGGTTAAAAAGGAGGGCAAGGCGAATAGGACTCAGAAATGCAAAAACACCACGGCCTAAG
>NC_045748.1:1703594-1709378 GCF_008692095.1 Etheostoma spectabile | reverse complement strand
CGAACCCCTGTAATAGGAGCACGGGGGAGAAGACTTCTGAACTATATATGTTATTCCTCAACACAATTTGCGAGCACCGTAATGATACCGCTAAATTCTTTTCTAATAGGAGGGTATGGGGCTCATGATTGGTATGACTACCCAATGTATCTGGACGCTGTAGGCTACAAGAAGGTGGGGGCTGATTGGGGGGCTGAAGAGCAGGATGGCATTGAGCTGATGTAGGTGGTTAGTTAATGATGATCTTTTAAATAAGATCAAAAGGGGGAGTGTGAACCTCCTTAATGTATCCTGGGATGCTCTATGATTGAATTCCGGGACGCTTGTCATTTTGTTTTGATCACTGAATAGGTATTCAATAAAGGTGGTCTTGGTAAGACCAAAAGGGGGATTGTTGGAATAAAATATATTCATATCATGTGTGCTCATAAACGTCATTAATTCACGTAGTGTATTATATTAATCATGTGTGTTAAATTCATTATATTTGAGCTAAAGAGCAAAAGCATTACACATAGTCTGCTTGGTTTTAGTGTGATAGTTCATAAAGTTTACGGTGAGTTTTGATAAGTTGTTTTGGTACAATGTGTAACCATAGCTCTGCCGAGTGAGTCTAATTCTGAAAGCAGGGCCAAGGGTGGTTGGGACACGTCTGTGTTGGGTGAAGGTCCTCTCCAGTAGAAGTCTGAGACCTGTTATCTATTTTGCAGGCCAAGCTCTGCTTGGCACTAACCTTCTGAAGACAAAACACAGCGCACAACATGTCAGTGGTAGCAAATGAACTGCCCCTGTGCACAAAAGATCATGCAGAAAGGCAAAAGATTTAGACAAACTTAGGGAGAGTATGGATGCATAATTCTCTAACCTTGTCTCTGGAATTTCCATGGTAATAAACGTTCTTTCATCCAACCTACGGACTTGAACCTTCTTCCTGAAAGAATCTAGAAGGGCAGGATGTCGGCTCAACAGAGACATACCTTATTTAATCATTAAATTAACAGATATTTTTGTGTCTGTGTTGTGGCCTAGACGTCTAAGCACCGTCGGTTTCTAGAACCAGTCATATTTCTCCGGAAGTTTTGAATCTGTGAATATCTTTCCACTTTGCACAGTTTTTTAAAACGTGCGCATGGAGTATGAATCCGTACGCACGGTTGACACACACCACACACACAACACACAAACACACACAACACACACACACACACACACACAAGTTTGTCCTGTTTGATTGTGATGAAGCATCAAAAGAGATCGGTCGGGTGTTAACAGACACAACCTGGGGCCAAGTTGGAAACCAGAATCAGCTTTAAATCCAGTCCTAACTAGCTCCACACAAGTTTCAAGTCCTTTCATTGAGTTAACATTATTATTGTTTAAGTCATCAATTCTGATTTCAATCTAATTGTCAACACAGTAGGCTACGGGAAAGATTAAAAAAAGAGGAACTGGATCTGGGAATTCTCACCGAATCACAACTGAATTCATATCTTCAGTCAGAATCTTATTAACCTGGAGTCCCAGTCTCTGTCACAATTATCATATATGGGATGTTGTTGGCCTATTGGCAGACATCCATTTAAAATGTAGCCAATGGCATTAAAAAAGAGCCTGTTTTCCATGTCCACTGAAGTTTCTCAGCTTGCACTCTAAAAATGGTTGTCATTCATTTAAGTAAGTAAGTATTTTAAGTAAATTTCCGAGCCTGTACTTTGTTACCTTTACTTGAGTAAATATGTTAAATCAGTAGGCTACTTCCACTTTTACCAGAGTATTTTTTAACACAAGTATCTGTACTTCTACTTGAGTACGGGAATTGAGTACGTTTGCCATCTCTGCAAAGATCACCAACTAATCACATCCATTCCAAAGTTCACCCCAAATCAATGTAAACCAGGCTTGCATCAGTAATGTAAACCAGGCTTGCATCAGTAGTATTTAGGCTGAATCTCAATTCTCTGTCTTACCCCTACCCCTTACCCCTTCCCCTCGTTTTTGCGCGTTCACGTGGGACCTAGTGGTGTCCCAATTGTTAGGGGTAGGGGATAGACCGAGGGGTGTACACCCCTAGGAACCGAGTGTGGACGCGACCTCACTTGTAAACACACGTGCAGTGTGTGGCTGCCGCATCAACCAGAGAGACACATAAATGTAAGTACTTTTGGCTTAAATAATTGATTTAAAAGTTACGACAGTCTTGTTCTGTGGTCTATGCAGTCCTGTGCATATATAATTGCAACCATGTTCTTAACTAAAACTTTTTAAAAATCACTAGCTTACAATGCTAACGTTAATCGCTGACCCTAATCGCTAACGCTCTTGAATGGACTGTATACCTCTATACCTCGCATAGATTGTATATATTATATTAATATTAACGGCCTATGATACTTTGCTACGTGCTTTATACATATACAGGCTGCCAACTTTTCCAAAAACCTTGGAGTGAGATTGGGGGGGCCAACCCATATTTTGCCGCGTACAATGCAATTTCTTTGGGTCTTTATCCTTTAGGGTTTAATTGGGATTGTTATATGTGGGGGGATGGGGCTCTCCTAGGGGGGTTGGGGTATGCTCCCCAGGAAAATTTGAAAATAAACCATTAAATGGCACTTTCTGAGAGTTTTTTTGCCAAAAAAAATGGAGAAATCAAGTCTTACATGATATGTGCAAAACTGTAGGGTTAGAACCTTTGCATTGTTGTAGTATCAACAGGTTTAGGGCATTCAGCATTTACATTATAAACTTCTTATGATATAAGAAACTGACCACACAATGTGCAAACATATTGAACCACATGAAGAGACAGTAGCGTATGTCAGCAACAGCTGAGAAGATTGGTTCTGTGTGAACAGGTCCAGGGGTCCCTGTTGTAGGGACCAGGGACCCAAAGTTAAATTAATGAGAGGGATCAACTTAGACCACTGGAATTCTAAAGAATGAGAACCACTGAGTTACATAAGTTCTATTCCTTTAACCTTTGTGCCAAGGTTCAGTAATGTTTGGCCCTCATCCTCTGTACCCCACTTACTGTTGCTGCTCACCTCTATTGTTACAGAGAGAGGACACGAAGCGACGGACGGGTCTGTGATACTCAGAGCTCATACCTGAAGCCGGGGAAATGCACCTGGGATGGCTCGTGAAAAAAAGGTTCTCATTTTCCGACAATTTGAAAATTCCACAGACAGGGAGCGCTCTTGAACTCCCTCACAGTCTTTGAAAGCACAACTAGTCGATCACAAGTGGCTCAACAGGTAAAAACATAGATAAACTCATCTTTCAGAAATTTGACCGACCGGGCTGACGCTTCAGCGTGAGAAATCGGGGGTGTGGCGTGTGCGCGTGTGAAACCAGTCAAATGCGTGTGTCTCACGGCCAATGCGTGAGAGTTGGCAGCCCTGCATATACCGTCCTGTATCACACAGGAGGACACAGCAGCTCACAGCAACTGATCCACTTGGGGCTGAAAACAAGCAGAAGTTTCTAATTCATTCATGTTAATGTTGTTCTTTCCCTTCATATTGCATTGGTACTGTATATTGTAATATTTGTAATTAATTCCTGTTCATGCATGTATATTGTTGTGGTTTTGATATGGGACACTGATGAAATGTGAGGCCAAAAGGCTTCTGACTGGTCTGGAATATCAGAACAGCTGTAGTTAATTTGTTTGTTTGTGGTCTTGTGTGTATTTTTTTAGTTTTACACATATGAGTGCCTTTTTATGTGTGTGACATGTTAGTTATGGTTCTAATAGTTGATAACGGTTCTGTAACATTATTTTATGTAATGTTTTTGCCTGTTATGTTTAATTTATCGGCAATAAAGACAGATTTTTGTTAACAAAATGTTTTTCTGAACATCAATGACATTCAAAACGGTGATAACTAAAACAGATATACAACACACTATGTATACAGGGTGTACATGTATGTACACATGATACACGTGTAAACATATTGCAAACAGACCTAAGTACTACACAGATAAGAACATCTGCCTCTGCACCACCAAAGTGAACCTAAAATAACTATAAAATATATGAATGCATATGACACTGTTGTCCAAACCCACGCAATCAACAGACAGAGACAGCATCTTGGAAGTTTGTGATCAATACTGTACGGTGATGTAACCAAGTGGTGCCCCATTTCATATGGGTATGTTTTCACCCCTACCCCTTTCCCCTTGGTTTCAAGGGCCAAGGGGTAGGGGGTAAGACAGAGAAATGGGATTCAGCCTTACTTTGAACCGAACCTGATTCAAGTTACAAATCATTAGATACTACATAATCTAATTAGGCAAGGCTAAATACAGGTAGGCTTACATGTTCTGCTCAGTGTCACTGTCACTAGGTGGGGCTTAAACAAAAGTGGGATGATCTCGTCTCCAAAGCGCCTACATATCGATGACACATGTCAAATTCTCTGGAAGCTCATATTAAACTAGCCGACAGAGACAGGGAATCCACAGAGCCGCACCGGACACAGGATATAAAAGTATGTCCACTTGGAAGGTGGCTGTTATTATTGGGCTGGGAGTAGGTGCAGTGCTTATCATGCAAAGCGGAGATCTGCTGGACTCAGTGGGCAACGGGTACCCGATATGGAGGGAAACGGGGCTCCTCGCGCGGGTTGTGGTCTGCATCACCGCCGGGGTTTCCCTCCTCGCTATTGGCTGGCTGCACGGGCTGCTCTTCAGTCCCCTGGAGCTGCTTAGGGGGCCCGATGATGTGGGCTACATCGCCCAGGACGGTCGCTCCAGAGCCCAGGCGGCAAACCAGGTCCGCCGCAGGAGGAAAACCGGAGAGCTGCCTCCGGTCTATCCGAACGGCTGGTATCGAGTGCTGGACTCACACATGCTGAAGAGGGGCGAGGTCAAAAGTGCATCTGTTCTAGGTATGGTCATTAGTGGCGCTAGCGTTAGCCTCCTAGCCCTTGCAATAACTAAAGTAACCAGATGTCATATTATAGCTTGTGACGCATTAAGTGAATGCTGGACAAACATGACGACAAGTGGGTAACTTAACAATCATACTGGCCTACCGTAAGCCACTCACATATTCATAATGAATCATATTTGAAAAATATAGACATATTTTTGTAACAAAGTGTAAAGGTAAGTTCAGAAAACCTCAGCAGATAAGTGATGTGAGACAAATGGCTCAGCAGCGGGACAGGTAGGCTAGTGATGCTGACACTGACTGCACCCCTGTTGCAGCAGACATTGATAGCAGTGTGTGGTGTCATATAAGCCCTCAGCTAGATGTGAGATGCAGACAGGTGAGTTTAGTGAACTAGTAGGAGATGTTTGTGTTTGTTATGGATTTGAAGTGTTAACTCCAAGTTCATGATTGCACCCAGATTTAATGCACAGGTCTTATGCAGGCAGTGTCAATAGCTGTGAGTGGCCCCTAACAAGATACCCCTTCATAGTCAGAGTCCACTATAACTGATCTGGATAATAATAAAGAGTACTGCTTAACTTTCAAAAAGTAGACAATGATTAACAAATGTGTAATTTCAATATGTCAATCAAATCAACTACCATAGTAGGCACTTGACTGAAACATTTGTCATTCCATTGACATTTAACTCAGTTAATGTGTTCATTTTTAAATAATTTTAAGAATGAATGCATTACAATTCAGGACAGTAGGAGGGGCTGCGGTCATACAGATGATCCACTATGATTAGTCTTTGAAGCTATATTTTTTATAAAAGTCATGGTAGGCAGTTGGCCTCACTGGGAAGATATTCCATAACATTCTTTCAGCATATTTTA
>NC_045748.1:1702147-1703584 GCF_008692095.1 Etheostoma spectabile | reverse complement strand
TCTGAGAGATAACTAGACTTCTGCACCTCATCTTGGCTCTGTTTTCAGGCTTGAGAAAATCAAAAATGATGAAATTCTGATTCAGTGGTTGCAATCGTGCAGAAAAATGTGCTATTTCAGCAACAACCCAAAGCAAAGCAAAGCAACCCCGAAAATTAAGACAGACCTATACGTATCAAAAGACAGTCTAAAAGACAGTCTGACAATAAACGCAATAAATCACATGTCAATATCAGCAAAGCGTTTCAGAGATGGATTGGAAATGTTGCTTATAGTTTAGCATTCTGCTAATTGTAACTAAAGGCTAGGGGCTGCGGCCAAAGCTCACGGCTAAGGTTAGCATGAGGCTTAACTTGGCTTTCCGGAAAGCAAAACTAGCACATTAGGGTTTAATTGTCACTGCTGGCGTCTCTACCACTCTGACATTTGTCATGTCATCTTGGTCTCTGTTGTCCTGTCTCAGGTAGCAGTGTATTTAGGCAATGTTTCCAGGATATGAGGGACAAGATCATGTTACAAAGTTTTTTGGTATTGAAAGCATACACTTAAACAACAATGACCTACTGTCTTTGTTAGAGTAGCTTAGTGTTCAGGGTGCTTAGTAACACTCGTCTTCTGGAACAAAGCCTCATTGTTCCAGTTCAATCAAGTTTATAACTGCATGTTTGATTTTAAGGCATCATGGAGATGGAAGTAGTATTTATTGAATGATTACATAATTGTTGTAAAGCTGTAACTAATGATTCTTTTGATTATCAATCAATCTGCTGATTCCTGATTAATCTTTCTCACTGATTTCTCGAGGCTATACAATGTCATAAAAAAGTGAAATTATAACTTCCCAGAGCTAAGGGGATTTCTTCTAATGTCTTGTTTAAAATGATACAGAGATCAATCTTAAAGTGCAGCAAACATAAAATGTAACATTCTCCAGTCATTTAATCATTAATATATGTAGGTGATATCCTCATAATTTAAACATTAAGTGGCTACATTTCATGCAGTCCTAAAATTTTTATAACCAAATCTTTAACATCATCATCTCTTTAAATTCAAATGAATTCCAGTAAATTATTAAGTCTAGGGGTGTGCAAAAAAATGTATTCGTATTTAAATCGCGATTCAAGCTCTACCGATTCAAAATCGATTCATAGAATTCCAAAAAATCTTTTTTTATTGGATGTCAACTGCAATCACATGATGGATGGATAGATAGATAGATAGATAGATAGATACTTTATTGATCACCAAGGGGAAATTCAAGTTCCCAGTAGCTTACAAACATCACACAACATACACATACATCATAACAGGATCTTAAGATAACAAATAGCAATCCAATACACATGAATTATATATATATACATACACAGTGGGGTTTGAACATTTGGGCACCCCAGGTAAAAATTTGTATTAATGTGCATAAAGAAGCCAAGA
>NC_045748.1:1701987-1702137 GCF_008692095.1 Etheostoma spectabile | reverse complement strand
AAATCTCCAAAAGGCATCAAATGACAGATTAGACATTTGTATATGTCACAACTTTCATGTCATTTCCATCATTTACACTTTCAAAATAACGGAAAACAAAAAAATGGCGTCTGTAAAAGTTTGGCCACCCTGCAGAGTTAATACCTTGTA
>NC_045748.1:1701779-1701977 GCF_008692095.1 Etheostoma spectabile | reverse complement strand
TTGGCAAGTATCACAGCTTGAAACGCTTCTTGTAGCAAGCCAAAAGTCTTTTGATTCTTGTTTGAGGTATCTTTGCCCATTCTTGCTTCCAAAAGTCTTCCAGTTCTTTGAGATTTCTGGGCTGTCGGTCACGCACTGCTCTTTTCAGGTCTATCCATAGATTTTCAATTCTGTTGAGGTCAGGAAATTGTGAAGGCC
>NC_045748.1:1701636-1701769 GCF_008692095.1 Etheostoma spectabile | reverse complement strand
CTTCAGTTTACGCCTCTTGATGTAATACACTGTGGATTTTGAGGTGTGTTTAGGATCATTATCTATTTGTAGAAGACATCCTCTCTATCGCATCAAGTTAGCATCCAAAATTTGCTGAAATTTTATTGAATCC
>NC_045748.1:1693567-1701626 GCF_008692095.1 Etheostoma spectabile | reverse complement strand
TTTTCCTTCTACTCGTGAAATGTTCCCTGTGCCACTGGCTGCAATACAGCCAAAAAGCATGAGGGACCCCCCTCCCATGCTTAAATTCAGTGCCCTTTCCTCTCCAAACGTACCTTTGCTCATTCCGGCCAAATGTTCTATTTTAACCTCATCAGTCCACAGAACTTATTCCCACAATGCATCAGGCTTGTCTATATGCAATTTGCAAAACGCTTATTTTTGTGGTGAGGACGTAAAATAGGTTTTCTTCTGATGACTCTTCCATGAAGACCAAGTATCTCTTTATAGTGGAATGGTGTAGCACAACTGCAGTGTCTGCCAGGTCTTTCTGGATGGATCGTGCAGTCAAACGTGGGTTTGGACTTGTTTTTCTCACAATCCTGCGAGCGGTTCTGTCTGATATTTTTCTTGGTCTTCCAGATCTTGCTTTACCTTCCACTGTTCCTGATGACTGCCATTTTTTAATCACATTCTGAACAGAGGATATTGGCATCTGAAAATGCTTTGCTATCTTCTTACAGCCTTCTCCTGCTTTGTGAGTGCAACTATTTTCAGTTTCAGTTTTCTAGACAACTGCTTAGAAGAAGCCATGGTGCTGATTGTTGGGGCGAGGTCAGATGAGTCTGGGCCTTTAAAACCTTAAGATCGACATCACCTGGTCTTTCCAGACAATGACTGAGAACAATCCATGACACTGTCAGGTCTCAGCTTTCCAAAGGGGGCGGTGCATGCTATAAACTCTGCGAGGTGGCCAAATTTTTGCAGATGCCATTTTTTTGTTTTCTGTTATTTTGAAAGTGTAAATGATGGAAATAAAATCTAACTTTTTGTGGCATATTATACGAATGCCTAATCTGTCATTTGATGCTTTTTGGAGATTTTTCCATCTTTTCTTGGCTTCTTTATGCACATTAATACAAATATACAAATTTTTACCTGGGGTGCCCAAACTTTTGAACCCTACTGTATATATATATATATATATATACAGGCACATACATACATTAGGGGTGGGGGAAAAATCGATACACAGAAGCCAAGAATCAATCTATTATGATATATGTGTTTGTCCGCTTGACAATCCCATTTAACAGCAATGAAATTAAAGTGAGATGAACAAACAGAGAAATTTATCTTTCTAGATGAAACAGATGTTGACAAAGTTTCCTTTCGGAACATAATGTGAAATTGGGAATTAAAAAAATAAATAAAATTGCAATATATCGCAGAATATTGCAATGTGTTTAAAATCACATGTAGTATCATGATGATATCGTATCGCGAGGCCTCTGGTGATTTCCACCCCTAACATAAATACATACGTGAATGCATGCATACATACATACATACAGACATACATACAAACGTACATACAGACATACAAACATACATACAGACAATCAAACATACAGACATACATACAAACATACAGACATACGTATAAGTACAGTACATACATACATACATACATGTATGTATGCATACAGACATGGGAAAATTAACTGACATAAGTATCATGATGATATTGCATCGTTAGGCCTCTGGTTATTCTCACCCCTAACATACAAACATACATACATACAGTAGATGAATGCATGCATACATACATAGAGACATACATACATACTGTACAGTACATACATACATACGGTAGTACATACATGCATACATACATACTGTACAGTACATACATGCATTCATACATACATACTGTACAGTACATACATATACAGTATACATACATACATACTGTACAGTACATACATACATACATACTGTACAGTACATACATATATACATACATACATACTGTACAGTACATACATACATACATACTGTACAGTACATACATGTATGCATGCATACAGACATGGGAAAATTAACTATGTGAAATGTTTTTTTTAATCAAAAATCGTTTTTGAATTGAAAATTGATATTGAGTCAAATCGTTAGCCTAAAAATCAAATTGAATCCTGACATTTACTGAATCATACACCCCTTATTAAGTCTCTCTTATGAAGATTGATTGATTGATTGATTGATTGATTTGAAAAGAACTAGCGGACCTCTTTAAGTGTGTTTCTTGTCATCTGACAGCCAATCTGCATCAGGTTTCATGACAACTCATTATTCACAATTTTAAAGCTTTTAACATGTCACAGTTTATATCTCCGCGCTGCTTGATATGTAGCAACTCTGTTCCAACACGTACATTTATTTCACACACCGATATGTGATTTATTTAAAACAGATACGTGTTTCCCTTTTTAGATTTGTTATTCTCGTGTCGACATGTGGCAGGCTGGTTGATCTCTTTAGAGAGTTTCTTTGAGTTTGAGTTCAAAAAGGTTTCAAAGAGCATGCGGGGCTTTCATATTTCAGTCGATTCACCTGCCATAAATACACAAACAATATATGAAAGGTGTTCTACCTGGAAAAGATATCCACAAAAAAACAAAACAACACCTGCTCTTAAAGAGTGAATTGGCGTACACTACAACTGTAACGTTAACAGTATTTTGTCATCTATTAATCTATCAACTATTCTTTTAATTAAATAAATCATTTAATCCAACAATTGTGAAAAATGTCTGTCACAGAATCTTCCCAGAGGTGACGTCTTCAACTTGTTCTATGTGAGCAAAAATCCCAAACACAAAGATATTCAATTTATTTCAAAGAAGATATAAGAAAAGCAGCAAATCCTCACATTTGACAATCTGTAACCAGAGAATAATAATCAGTATCTGACGCCGAAGACCGCTAAACAAGCGTCATTATTTGATGAGTTAGGAGAGTTAGGAATTAAGCATGGAGTTAAGGAGTTAAGCATGGTAGAGCGGTCAACTACTAACAAGGTTGCAGTCCCATGTCAAAGTGGTCTTGGGCGAGACACTGAACCCCGAGTTGCTCCCAATGCTGCGCATCGGAGTGTAAATGTGTGCGAGTGTTTATCTGACGAGCAGTTGGCACCTTGTACGGCAGCCTATGAATGCGTGTGGTATGTAAAAGCGCTTTGATTAGTTGTTAAGACTAGAAAAGCACTATATAAGAACAGTCCATTTACATTTATGTGAGGGATATTCTTGACCACATGTTGACTGATTGGCTGCTCTATCAGATTTACAGCCAGCACCAGTACAAGAGATTATTATAGCTCCTACACATTTAAAATGGGATGATGCAGATCAGTGGTTGCCAAAGTGGGGATGAGGGATTGCCAGACAATACTGGGGTTCTACTGTTGCGGAACAATAAATGAAGCATAAACTGTGTTTTTCCCCAGAGAATGTAAATGCCTTTCTGTCCATGATGCTTAATATACCTGTTGGAACTTTTCTTACATACCATCTGTTCTTCTTACTTGCCCTCTTGTCCCACAGTTCAACTTTGCCCCCCTTCAGGATCTGCATCCTGCTGTGAATTACTGCAGTGTTTGTTCCTTAACTTTCCTCTGCAGTAATCGATTTACATCATATATTCAATTCCGCTTAGGGTGTCTTTTCCTCCTCTGCTGCTCTGACTCATTGCACTGCGGTTCAGTTCTGCTGACCCACAGCAATCTGGAGCTGGTGTTGTGTCATTTAGATTTCTGAGAATTTCACTTGGGAGTAGCCTGACTAGGTACTGCTAGCTCAGCTGTTACTCCCAACCAGTGGCCAGCCTGTGCTAATCTGGGAGCAATCTGAACACTGGGTCAGCCAAAGGTCAAGCCAAATAAAGTAGGTAGAGATCTTCACATGTGGTGCATGACTGAGCACAGTAGAGCACATAGTAACCATTTGTTTTAAAATAAAATTTTGGGCCAGTTTGTGACATCTTTATAATTTAAATGACGACCATGTCACTGTCTTCAGGAATAATTGCTCTGTGTGCAGGTTTCACAATAAAAAGAATTTGAAGGAACGTTGTTCTGAGGAATCTATACATAATTTGCATGGATGGTTGCTGTATGTTTATCCTCTCATTTACAACAATTTGCTTTTTTTTCTGCGAATTTATCAATGGAAATACTTTGTAGAGAGGCACAACTATACTGAGCCATACAATTGCACACACAAAAAGTGTTAAATCTTGCACACAATGTCACATCCTGTTTGTCCTTCTGTAATTTATGGCACTAGGTGAGCAGGTGGCAGTGTTTCGGGACCAGGACGGGAAGGCCTACGTGGTAGATGCCTACTGCCCTCACCTGGGTGCCAATCTGGCTGTGGGAGGACGGGTGGTGGGAAGCTGCATAGAGTGCCCATTTCATGGATGGCAGTTTCGGGGGAACGATGGCAAGTGTGTGAGGATCCCCTATGCAGAAAAAGGTATGAACTGAAGGAGATCAGTCACACAGGCTAACAAATCCAAAGATGGGCAGGCAGAATCCAAGGTCCAAATAACAGGCAAGCAGGGTCAGAACAGGTAGATCCATCTGTCCTGGCCAAGTCCGAGTGGACAGGTGTGTCTGCTGGGAGACTAGTGAGGAAATGGGCAACAGGTGAGAGGCGGGGGAAGGAACCAAGTGAGGGGGATGGGAGTGATGCAAGGCCTGATTAGGTGGCATGATCAGAAACAACAGGGAGGTTAGCAATAAAGCAAAAGCTGATGAAAAGAGTTGGTGGAATTCATGAAAGTCATTTTTTAATGGAACTGCAGTAAAATGCAGATTGTGTCCTGAGGGTGGTGCTGCAGGACACTTTGTGGCAAATGTAACGTCTACACCTAAGCCTAACATGTCAGCCTGTGTTGGCGAAGAGATGCAAATATTTTTTTATGTGCAATTGAAAAGAAAATGGGCTGCAGGAAGTGGTGCTTGCAGGAAGGTTAAGGGGTCAGCAATATTAAGAATTAAAAACATTAAGATTCATATCCTGAAGAACATGCATAGTTACAGAACATCTGGAAACAATTTGTCCAAATCTGGACATTAGTTTGAGTACAATTTGGCTAGAGGATGGCACCAGAGGGAAGATGATAGTGTGCCACTAATGAAAGTGTTTCATCCCCTGGGGAGCATGAACATCTTCAGTTAATACATTAACTTTAAATCATGGTAATGTAGTGTTTAAATATTAAATAAGCTGAAGTGGTCTTACCAAAAGTCAATAGGCCAGCTTTGAGTATTGGTCATATGTGAAAAGCGGTGAAGCCGAAAGAGACTGTATGATTCAGATTTGGGTTTAATTTGTCATTCAGTGCCAGAGTTTGCCAAGGTGCGCTGCTGGCCCAGCTGTGAGGTCAACAGGCAGATCCTGGTTTGGTTTCACTGTGATAAAGTAGATCCTCAGTGGAGCGTCCCAGAGCAGCAGGAAATTACAAAGGGCGAGTGGGTCTATCGGGGCAGAACTGAACATTTTATCAACGCTCACATAGAGGTAGGTTCATATGTGTGTGTGTGTGTGTGTTTTTATGTACACAGCATGAAGAGGTTTTAGTTTGTTTGAAGTTGAAAACCAATTTATCAGGTGTCTCTACTTTTTTATAAGTGGTCAGTTTAAAATTAAGAAATATCGCCCCTCACAGTGGCTGACCATTGGCTTCCTCCAACAGTTTACTTTCAGTTGTAAATAAATTCAATATCAAGCTACACAAGCAGACAGTGTGCTCATGGTGACCTTTGCTCCCTGTAGGAGATCCCTGAAAATGCAGCAGACATCGCCCACCTCAATCACCTGCACACACCGGGTATTTTAAGTGGAGTAGATCTGCGCTACACCTACAGCAAAACTTGGGAATTTGTGCGGCATGACTGGAAGGTAAGAATCTTGCTAAGCTAAAAGATGCTACACTCATGTCATGGTGCTTCTACAATCCTCAAAGTTTCAGAGATGCCAAATGAGTTCTAAATCTTTAAACACTCATACTGTAAACATACTGTTTAAGCCATGTCAACCTTTTGATGCTATTTGATGGTATTTAGATTTTAGATGGAATGTATTTATTTTGGGAGCATGAAGTATTACTGATTATTGATATGTACTTCTGTGTCTGATTGCCACTGTAGGTGCTTTGTTTGTGTGTATGCATAAATGTGTGTTCATTCAAGGTTCAATGGGAACCAGAGCCAGAGCCCAACAAACATTGTTCTCAGATGTTGTTGAAACATGCGCTGACTGTGTTTGGATGCCACTGGCCTCTCCTGGACATCTGTGTCGTGGCCAGGCAGGTACAGTACACGATCAAAGTAGCATTGCAGTTTGTACATAATTCCCTGTTGATTGATTTGTATTACATTTACACAAAGCAATAAACAAATCAATAGTGCAATTAAATTAAAATGAATTTCACCCACATTCATATGTTTTAAGATAAAAAGTGTACCTCAACTCAAGAGCACAGCGCTGTTAAATTAGATGAAAAGTAGACATTATTATGGCTTCTGGCTGTGTCAAAGGATTTGTGTTCATGAGTCCAAAGGACGTGAGATGTGTGTGTTATAGCAACAGTGTTTATTACAAAACCATTCTGACTGAGCCTCCAACAATCTCCAATGTAGAACATTTGTGGACAGTGTTGCTGGTCTGATGCAAAAAACACCACAACTCATGATATGGCCGCCTGGTCAGGATCCCTTGGCTGCATTTTTTAATCTTTAGCATCGGTTTTGCACGTGCAGAGCTGTCTGTCACTGGGCGATTCTTACTGGAAACGAGAACGTTACGTAACAATGATTGGTTACCCCATCTGTGTTGCAAGTCACGTAGGAACAACAACACAGTTGCTTAGCGGTCATTCTCTGCGCTAATTTGGAATTAACTAATGGGAATCACTCAAGTAAATATATGAAACAAAAGCAAAAGAACTACACTCTTTCATGTTCTTGGTAGGCCTACTGCTAAAGCTACTGCCGCTTTGACTGACACTGCAGCAGACGCTAAGGTTACAAAAACTACAGCTTTACATGGCTGTGTTACAAAAAATCCATGAGGTTGGTGCTCTGGGACACGTTGCTCTGGGACGGGCGAGTCTAATGCTCGGATGGGAAAAAATGACAGTATACCCACTACAAAAAACTAGACTACACCACTGCTTACGTAGGTTACGTAACCTGACACAAATGTTTAAGGCAAAGATAGGGTTGGTCTAATGTGGGCGATTAGCAGGATTATTATTATTATATCCGCAACGTTCCACTACTCTGGTGCTGCAGGAAATTCTGTCGGATGAATGTCTTTTCGCCGATGGTTACCTGCTCCTCAGATCTCTACAGGGTAAATCCAGATAGCTAGCTAGACTATCTGCCCAATCTGAGTTTTCTGTTGTACGACTTTTTTTAATTGTTTTTTTTTTTGTTTAATTAATTTTTAAACGTACACGTTCCCCCAAAACATGTTCCTTCCCGAGGTTGTTTTGCAGCGGCTCCATGGGGAGCTTAGCGCCATCCATGATAATTTTGATTGATTTAAAGAAATGCCAATAAGCCAGAGCATGTGTTTTTCCCATCCCGGAATGCTAGACTATTTTTCATAAATCATCAGCATTCAGGTGTGATCAACACACTGTTGCTTTTTAAGCATTACAGATTCTGTAAGACTGGCTTGATATAAAATCAATCAAAATACATTTGACTACCAAGGTAAATTGATGTAAATGTAATCTACAGGTTGCAGTGATCATACATGTGTGTGTTTCAGGTGGGTCCGGGAATGGTGTTCCTGCAGTTTGACCACTCTTTCTTGGGCCGGGGTGTTATCTTGCACTGTGTGACTCCAGTGGAGCCTCTGTTGCAGTGTGTCTCCCACACCATCTACTATCAGTCTAACATCCCACCTCTGGTGCCCAAATTCATCCTCAAAGCAGAGTGCATTCAGGTGCGGTACACACTTGCCTTGTACTATCTCATGGCCCTTCATTGTCATATTGTTTGGATTTGCAGCACATTAACTGTATGGTTTAGTCTATGGACTCTCAATCTGCAGTCAGCATGCACTATAATGTAATAAGGTATGTTGGGGTTGACATCAAAATGCACAAAGTAGTTAAACTGCATTAATAGATGTTGTTGACATTCAGGGCTCAGCCCAAACTATACAGTCCCTGACAAAAGTCTTGTCGCTTATCTATTTTGTAG
>NC_045748.1:1691672-1693557 GCF_008692095.1 Etheostoma spectabile | reverse complement strand
TATTAACCTGACTTTTAATTAATCAATTGGTGTCAGAAATAGCTCAAATGAAAAACTAAAACCCTCCCAAACGATGTTCAATGCACTGAAATAAATTAGTTTCACTAAAAAAAGATTTTTTATTAAACAAGACAGAAAGGTCAAATTTGGCAAGACAAAAGTTTTGTCGCCTTACATAAATTGAACAAATTACTACAAATACTAAATATGTCAGCAAATTAAATAGTGGTGCTGTGAGATTCAAATTGAATTCTTGTATGACTTCCATGAGCTTGAAGGACTGCATCCATGCGGTTTGGCAAGGATTCATACAATGTTTGATGAGTCATCAGGAATGCTAGGAAAGCAGTCTTGCATGCCTCCCAGAGCTCATCAATATTCTTTGGTTTGGTCTTCCATGCTTCCTCTTTCATCCTACCCCATATGCTCAATGATGTTCATGTCTGGTGACTGGGCCGGCCATCCGGGAGCATCTTGATCTCTTTCGCCTGAGGAACTTTGAAGTGGAGATGGAAGTGTTGCGATGGAGCACCATCCTGCTGGAGAATTTGGCCTCTTTATGGTTGGGAATATAAGAGGTAGCTAAGATTTTTTGGTATTTGAGACTATTGATGTTGCCTTCCACCCTGCAGACTCTTGCACACCCCTAAACTGGATGTAACCCCAGACCATGATTTTTCCGCCCCAAACTTCACTGTTTTCTGGTGAATCTTGGATCCATGCGGCTCCAGTAGGTCTCCTGCAATATTTGCGGCAACTGTGGTGTAATTCAACAAAAGATTCATCTGAAAATCCACTTTCTTCCACTTCTCCAGTGTCCATTCTTTTAGCAGGCTGTGGGCCTTGGCAAATGCCACACGGTTTTTTCAATTGTCTTTTGTTTAGTGCTGGCTTCTGGGCACTGATTTGACCATGGAGGCCATTTCGAGACAGAATCCGACAACCGTTCTGGTTGACACGGGACTTCAGGGGACCAGGTCTGGTGGAGCTCTCTCAGTGGAAAATGGGCTGGCCTTGGATTTTCGAGCCAACAAACGGTCCTCTCGGCATTGTCTTGGGGTCTGCCTGACCTGGGCTTGTCAAAACATCTCCAGTGTCTTCAAATGATTTTTTAATCCTCTGTCTTGACACTGAGACACATTGAAGTGTCTGCCACTCAGCAGTGGATCTGGTTTCAGCCTCTTGATAATCAAGACTTTAGTCTCAGGGTGAATCTTAGCATGTTTGCAGATGTCTAGTTGCAGTTGATGTGAAGGTCTAGTGTACTGGGGTTGTTTTTATACACACCTGAGACCTAATTGATCCATTATAGTCACAGGTGAAGCTCATATGACAAGGCGACACCCTTATGTCTTTGCAAAAATTGACTCAATGGGCTTTACCAAGCGTGAATATTAGAATACTTTTTACAGTTTCGTTTTGCACTGAAACATTTTACAAAAGCTGTTGGGATTAAAATGAGCCATTTCTTGTAAATAAATCTTAATTAGAAATAATTTCGCGCACTTCAGGTCAATTTGTACACAAGCAACAAGACTTTTGTCAGGGACTGTATGTTCTCCAACTGTCTTCATCATTCTAAAACCAGAACAAACCATACGTTGAGGATTAAAAGTTGCAAAAATGATTTGATGTTTCTATTTTCAAATTATGAATTTGGCGTAAACAGCATTGCTATTTCCCCAGTAATTGTTGATTTTCTGGTCCAGTCAGAAGCTATGTTTCCATCCACGCGGTTTTATCCGAATTAAGTGATATCGAATGAAAAAGGCCTTAAGTAAGATTCAATGAATTTTTATGAATATCGACTCAAAGTCAATACGTTCGGTCTCATCAGATTTTATCTTGATCGATATACGGCTTATGCGATAAACGCTGATGGAAA
>NC_045748.1:1673987-1691662 GCF_008692095.1 Etheostoma spectabile | reverse complement strand
CAAATAAATAATGAATTGCGATTAAGTTTTAGGTCATTTTATGGTTGCAACCCTCCACAAAACAAAGAAGAGTTCATCTCGCCCAGTATTTCTGCTCTGTTTGCACACATGGCGGGTGTCAACAAAGACAGATGTAAATAGACGGACAAGGACACGAGAGACTTTTTGAATTTAATTTATCGGGAACTCGCGAAGGAAATGGCCAACAAAGGTTAGGAAAAGCCGTGGGACGTCCTCCGGAGTAAATGGAAGGCGCTTAAACAGCAAGACATGTCTCAAAAAAGTGTTGTCTCACAGCGGTGCCGGAGGAAAAATAAAAGGCAAGTTGCATCTGCATTGTCATAGCGATGTGTTGATAGTGTCGTTGTTTTCTTATTATAGCTTGATATGTCCTTATCAGCTGGAACATAAGCACTATTACAACTTGGGCCATATTGATTATTATATTATATTTGTTGGTAGGCGCGACGATCCATCTTGTCTAGAAAAACTTTGTTTGCAAAAGTTTGCTTGAATGTTTTGCGATTCAGTGCGAAAATGAGTGGAAACACCTTAAAATGTCTAAAATCAATTCAATATACCAATTTGACCGCGAAACAGCATGTGACGTCATTACGCACAGGTTTTCATTTCGCTTTAAAGCCATTGGATGGAAACACACTTTCCCCAGCTTTATTCACATGAGTTTTTTTACCAAACTTTAGGTAATTTGATTGACAAGTGGATGGAAACTTAGCTAGAGAGACTGAGGGGAAATGACACAAAGTTGAAGATATTTTTAGAACCCTAAAAGAATCAGGGTTCTTTCTGCCCCTGCTGCTGTTAGATCACTTTTAATTTATTAGTAACACGTTTATGAATATAGATTGCGCTGATGTGAAGAGATCATTGTGTGCATTAGCGTCCCACTCTGCCTTTTGGTTTAATTCTTTGCCTCATTGCTAACAGAAAAATTAACACCACACAAGTCACAGAAAAGGTGTAAACAGCCCTCATTAAACTTGATAATGAGCAGTGTGAAAAACAGAAAAAACACAGTCATTGATTTAACAAAAGGAAAACTATTAATTTGGCTCAAATGACAGAGATCAAAGTTTTTTTTCTGGATGGTAATGGGTGGGTCAACACTAAAACTGCCTAAACCAAAATGGGTTCATCAGTTGGATTAACAGGATAAACAGTTTTATTAAACACAGGAAACATGACAGATGCACATGAGGATTGTTTTCTTCCTCAAAGAATGTGACTGTACTGAAGCAGATTTACATTTTTGAATTAAATCAACAGCAGTACATTCAATGGCTTCTGTGTCGGTACTCCTTTAAATAAGAAACTACCTGAAAAAAGAACGAGGTTATCTATGACCAGATTTTTGATGCAGAACTTTGGTACTAAAATAAAATATTTAATATCTAGTTTTGAGACATGTGTCGTGGAAGTTTTCTGAACAGCAGGGGAGAAAAAATTTTATGTGAGAAAAAGTGAGGTTTTTCTTGAAAAAAATAGAGACAGCTTGAGCAGATGAACCAAGGTTGGTTTTTGGTGTATTTTTATTACACTCTGCAGAGTATAAGGCAAACAGTCACACAAGGTTTACAGCAGTGTCTCACCCAGACAAAGTAAAAACCCCGGTCTTATATTCTTTTTTCCCAGCAAAAGGAGACCTAGTTTGGAAAACGGGCCTAATCTTAGCAAAACAGTTCATCTTAAAACACAGACAAGTTGGAGCCACGTCTACATCTTTTCTACATCTGTCCCTCATGCCTCAGTGTCTCTCATTTACCTTAGCTGCCAAAGACAACCTGTGCCTTTGGTCACGTTCAAAGAGAAGCTGTTCTGACCCTGCACCTTTATTAATAAACATAGCTCTGGACAGGTCTGGTCTTTCAGACTTCAGGCACCGACCTTCAACCGGTACATTTGAAGGTGTGATCTCTTCTTCAGGGAGGACACATACAGAATGAATTAAATGAAGTCATATAACTGAAAAGCATAGTAATGTAATACTGTGAATAATATTACAGAAGGATATATGAAATCATGCTTAAATGTAATTTTCCCATTACACACGTTTTGGTCAGCGTTTCATTTTCCACAACCCTTCTGAAATGTTTCCTAACATACATACCTAATTGGTTCAAATTTGAGAGTACCTTAACTTTTCCAGAGGTAGAGTTTGAGTGTGGCCCAATCTCAGCAGCTGATGGACTAACTGTGGCGTGACATTTGATCAGAAATCAATTCTGATAAATTATAATAAATGATTACAATGAGACAGTGAAAAAATACAAATTGCTTCATAAATGTTTTTTTTGCATTCGATGTCCTATTTAAGTGAAAGTCTGTTTCTTTGAAAGAACGTAAAACATTTCATAAACATTTCATAAATTCATAATGGCCGCCTTCCGGTCGGGCGGAGCTAATGAAGGTAAATGGGAAATATGTTCGCAATGATTAGAGCAATATGCATAACAAATCTGGTGAAGATCGGAGTAGGTATGTCCAAGTTAAGGCCTCTCCAGACATTAGGGAGGAATTGTCATTTCCATCTCAAAGAATTTCAACGCCTGTTTACTTTTATTACAATTACTTTCTGACGTCGCAGCATTAAACGTCACTGCAATGGGCGTGTTTGGCTTTGCCGCTGCGGCTGGTTGCTCGTCCGACTCGTTTGTTTGTTCCTGCGCTAATTGTACTAAGTTTGTCAAAAATATTGTGTCAACCGGCGGGGTGTACGATCGCCAAACTTTGCTGCTGATCCGATCCCATGGGAGAGTGCGGTGACGGATGTACCTGGTGTGGTTAAGGTGAGTTTGCAGCCCGTTCGTGCGTCCACTTGCAACTGGTACGCGACATCGAGAGGGCCTGATACGACCTAAGAAGAAACGGCAGAGGAAAGCAGAGGAAAAAGGGCAGGTTGGCAGGTTCATCGGAAAAAAAATCCCTGAAGCTGGGGTCTTTGACTGTGACTCCAGACTCTCTTTCGTTGTCCGTCTTCCCCGCTGTTCCGGGTCTGGTCCCTGTTCCCTGGAGAAAACCTACCGTGGTCGCGGTGTGTGTTGTGCGCATCTGAGGTCGCTGTGCGAGCCTCTTCCTTCATCAGCTGCTCTTGCACCGCTCAGGATGGGTCTCATAAATGCCCGTTCAATGCTAACAAGTCTCTTTGCTCGGTGATTTATTTTCTTCCAAAACATGGACTTCATGTTGCTACGGAGACATGGCAACGGGAACTGGGTACGTCACCTGATGAGCTCTGTCCTGTGGATTGTACTTTATCAGCACACCAAGACTCACGGGCCGTGTGGTGGTTTTGCTGTGGTTTTAAAAAGCATTTTATCTGTCAATCAATGGCGCCGGCAGTACCCTTCTTTCGAACTACCGATTACTAAAGTTGGTGTTTAAATACATTTTATGCATTTAATCTACCGCCACCTGGGCCGGGCCCCCTTCTTACTGATTTTCTGACTTTTATCATCCATTATAAGCTGGACAAAGTGATTATGTGGTGACTTAATATTCATGTGGATGAGTCACTTGCCAAAACGCTTCTGAATTTGTAAATATCTTGAATCTTTTAATTTAATCAGCATGTTCTGGTCTACGCACAGCAAGGGGCATACGCTTGACCTTGTTTTTTCTCATGATATGAACATTATAATGTCTGCATGAAGATGTATTTGTTAGTGATCACAAATGCATCCTATTTGATCTTGCCTCATAATGAGGATCCCTGCTGTTAAACGGGCGTTGTTCACGTTCGATTAACCAGCTTACGTTGAAAATTTTCAGCCGCTTTTGACTTAAACTCTGTTTCTATCTCTGTGACGTGGACGCATGTGTTCAGGCTTTTAATGATCATTGCACCCTGCTGGTGGACAAAATTGCACCCTTTAACATTAGAGAAATTCCCTCATTTAATCATCCCCCTGGTTGAATGACGCCTTTCAGCCGAGGCGTGTCTGTGGAGACTGAGGTCTATGGAAAGCGACTCAACTCCAAGTCATCGTCTGCATCTTAAAGGGCTCTTAGTAGAACTGAATGAAGCGATCAAGGATGCTAGAACCTGTATTTTACTAATCTGATCTACGTAAAAACAATCCTAAAGCTCTGTTTGAAAACATTAATAATATTGTTTCCCCTCTGAATGTATTGTCCCTGTGTTCTCAAATGTGACTGCAACATTTTTTTGCTATTTTGTGGAAAGGTCAGATCTGTCGGGCAAGCAGTACCATCAGCAACCTCACCTATAGCTACTCATCACAAGACCCTCATTCTGGACTCCTTCTGCCCCTCTTCCTTGATGATATCATTAGCTTGTGGGCTCGATGAAACCCTCCCAAAGCCCTGTTGATATGTTTACATCTTTGCTTTTAAAAACCTTACATCTTCTGGCCCATGTTTGGTTTCAATTTTAAATTTATCTCTTCAGCTGGGTCAGGTCCCTGGCTGTTTTAAGCATGCTCTTGTGCAGCCTATTTAAAAAAGAGCAACTAGATGCAACTTTGTTCAAAAACTACAGGCCTATCTCGAAATTGCCTTTTATTTCAAATTTTAGAAAAGGTGGTTGCAAACCAACTAATAATGTTTGGGTTGCTCATAATATTTTGATAAGTATCAGTCTGGCTTTCGTAAAAATATTCTACAGAGACTACCCTTCTTAAAGTCTCCAATGACATTTGATGGCAGCTGACGGCGGTAAATGTTCTGTCCTGGTCTACTAGATCTCAGTGAGCATTTGATACTGTTGAACACTGCACTCTGAATGAAAAGTGCTGTAGGCATCACTGGACAGCCTGGATTGGTTTCTTCCTATCTTTCAGACAGGACCTTTGCTGTGTCCATAGGAACATACAAGTCGGAATCTGCTCCTCTGTCTTGTGGTGTGCCCCCCAGGGTCTGGTGGCCCCCTGTTGTTTAGTCTGTACTTGCTTCCTCTTGGAAAGATTATGGTGGTGTTTGACGAAATATCTTACCATTGTTATGCGACGACATCCAACTGTATTTATCTTTAGCCCTGATAGGCTAGACAAACACTGTCAATGTTGCACACTTGTTTAGCCTCCATTAACAAATGGATGGCGGACAATTTCCTGCAATTAAAATAGAAAACTGAGGTGATGATCTTTGCCCAGACAGCATTACCCCAAGATTAGGCAGGCCATTGGGGCATTATCACTCTCTGATTGTAATGGTGTGCGAAATCTAGGTGTCTTTTTGACAATCTATGTGTTTAACAGTCATGTGAAATCCGTGGTTCGTTCCTGTTTTTTCCATCTCAGGAACATTTCTAAGATCCGTTTCGTGGTCTCTCAAAAAGAGTGGAGATGCTGTTCATGCTTTTATTTCTCCCGTTGGTTATATTGTAATGTACTGTACACTTGCTTAAACAAATCATCAATGGATAAATTGCAAGTGGTTCAGAATGCTGCTGCAAGACTTTGTCTAAGACCAGCAGGAGATCACATATTACTCCGGTGCTTAAGGCTCTTCATTGGCTACCAATTGGTTTAGAGTGCATTTTAAAATTTTAATCACTACTTATAGAGCCTTGCATGGACAAGCCCCTGCTTACATCCAGGATCTACTGCACGTTTACACTTCTGGTCGTTCTCTAAGGTCTTCAGACCAAGACCTTTTAACTGTCCCCAGAACACGTTTTAAAACCAGGGGCGACCGAGCCTTTTCTGTGGCGCTCCAAGGCTCTGGAACTCTCTTCCTTAGCTTAGAGCCTTGGATTCTGTGGAATCTTTTAAAAAACACCTCAAGACACATCTTTTAGACAAGCTTTTAACTAGCATATGGCTTAGATTATTGTTTGCTGTTTTTTTTTTTTTTTTTTTTTTTTACTGTAAAGCACTTTGTGACCCTTCTTGTTGTGAAAGGTGCTATATAATAAAGTTTACTTAATCGTACTACTTATTACTTTAATTATTACTTACTTAGGGGGGCGCTCTAGAGCCCCCAACTGTGCCACCTGCTTTATTTTTAAGTGCTCAGGGAAGGAAGTGCGGATAGAGGAAGAAGTGCTGGGATTAAACACAAACATGTTTCGAATAGGGCTGGGAACCAGATTCAGTTCTTTTTAGGCACCGACCAAATTGCCTCTAAAGTATTGAGTATTGAAAAATGCCTTGTCATTTAATACCCAATTTTAATAATGAAAGAGTAAATCTCATCAGTGTCAGTGAGGTGATAAGTAAGCAGCATGCTTCTACCATAACCAAATAATGCTGGCGATTGGCTGTTAAACCTCGTAGAGACCATGCAGGAAAAACTCCACGTTTCACAGAGAGACAGAATCAATGTAATAGGAGGTGAAAAATAAATAAAAGGATTTGTGCCTTATGTGTAATGTTGTAATTTCTTTTTGTTTTATAAAAGTAGTATCAAAACTGATCAGTTAGGAACCGGTATCAAAGTCACGGTATTTGTCTCGGTACCGGTATTGAATATTTTTGAACAATACCCAGCTCTAGTTTCTAATGTAAAACAAACCTGCTATAATGAATCATGTTTTTTATGTTGTTTTGACATGATGATGTGAAACTCTGCCCAGTGACGGACTCCTGTTTTGTTCTTGTGTTTCTAGTTTGAGCGCGATGTGATGATCTGGAACAATAAGAAGTACATCTCCAAGCCTCTCCTCGTGAAGGCAGACGCAGCCATCCAGAAACACCGGCGCTGGTACAGTCAGTTCTACAGCGAGAACAGCCCGCGGCTGCAACACCAGCGTGACACTTTGGACTTCTGACCTCTCTGAACTAAAAGTGGAGAGAGATCAGCAGAGAAGATGTCAGGTCAGGGTTGACATTAATCAGAGGTGTCAGAGGAGGGAGTCCACGATTAATTTTCATCTGTCTCATATAATGAATAAAAGGAGGAAAGGAGAGCTGATTTGTTTGTGGGATGGGGCTCTTTTAAAAGCCTGAAACTTATGTTAAACCGTATAACCTCCTTTAATAATTCTGATTGAGTATGACTTTCCAGCTTTACATATGCAAGTGCCTACAGATGTCATGTCGCCTGGTTGGACCAGCATAAGTAACTGAGTTTTTACTCTGCAATATGCAAATACTGATACACATACATAAACAGTAACAGTCTTGTGCTTAGGAACAGAGAGCTAATCTTGTTTTTTGTCTGTACGTGTGCTATGGGTTAATATAAACCACCTGCCTCGAGTTCGAGTTCAGTGAAAAGTCTCACACCACTATGATCTTATATCAGTTTCTTTCTCACTCTGGCTTTATCTGTACTAGAAAACACGAATCTGGCCTTCCAATCTGTAAGTTTAAATCACACGGGCAAGGCCTCAGCCGCAGGTGGAATGGCAGGTGTGTGTTTGTTTTCCGATTGGTATCTCAGGTTAGCCGGCTGATAGTGACTTTCTAGTCACAGCCGTGTGCAATGACAACCTAAAGTACCACTCCACCAATCTTTTAGGCTTATCTCTCTCTGTTATCTCCTCTATTCCTCAAAAAAACTGTACAACTTTGTAACAAGGAAAAATGAAGCTAGACTTTGGGTTAAGAAAAAACATTGGTGATATGTCCTGCTACTGTGGTCAGGTGGAAGATTTGGGTTGGAGAATGATGAGAGTGAAGTAAAACAGGATAGCCGCAGACTGCAGAACATTCTCTGTAGCATCACCACTTTCCCATACAAGACATCTATTGACATTATACAAACTATTGATTACAGATGCTTTAGTAGTGAATGGTGAGAAATTATAAAGTGGTCCTTTGATTATAACATGATCTCGGTGCTGAACGTATAACATACAAGAAAATGAATATTTCCCTTCATTTTACCAAAACAAGGCACAGAGACTGAAAGAAAGATGGGTTCTTGCAAGTATGTAATAAAAAAGTACACTTTGTACATCTATACTATAGATGTGTGTTTTTTATAGCAATATTTTTACTTCAATCTTTTTCCCCTGAAACCCTGATCAGGGATTCATGTCAATATGCAAAGTTTTTTTTTTTTTTTTTTAATTTACGACTAGAGTCAGTCTTTACTTAATTTTAAGTCTGATCATTTATGTTAAAAACTGATGAAAAACTGTTGTATTGTGTTATTTATTTAATTTTTGTTTAACATATAAAACACTGCTCCAGCAGATCTGTATGAAAGACAGCCATATGCATTGTTTTTTTATTCCCTGTGCACATTGTCGACTCGTCATTGACTTGATGCTCACATTCCTGTGAGGCTTCGTTAAATGATCCGGTGCAATAATCTTCAGTTGCCTGTGGCGATGGGGCTGATTATGTGTGATTGCTTTGCTGTATATTTTAATTTCCATGTGATTGTCAGAAGATAGAAAACACATTTCAAAGAAAATAACCAGCAATGTTAAAAAAAAGCACAATGAATATCAGATGAACTTGTATCTTTTAATAATAATAATAATACATTTTATTTAACAGCGCCTTTCTAACACTCAAGGACGCTTTACAGAGAATAAAAGACAGATACAGGGAACATAAAACAAAAAAACAACAAAACAACAACAACAACACAAACACAAACGAACATGTATTTACAGATAAGCAAGCTGGAACAGATGGGTTTTTATTCTAGTTTTGAACAGAGGGAGAGAGTTGATGTTGCGGAGTCGGTGGGAGTGAGTTCCAGAGCTGGGGAGCAGAGCGGCTGAAGCTCTGCTCCCCACGGTGATGAGTCGAGCTGGGGGGACAGTGAGGTGGATAGAGGAAGAATCGATTGAGCGGGAGGGGACCAATGTGTAGGAGTTCTGATAGATATGGAGGGGCAAGGTTATGGATGGCTTTGAAAGTATGGAAGAGATTTTAAATTGTATTCTGAATTGAACCGGGACCAATGGACTGCTGAAGAACCGGGTTATATGATGAAAAGAGGGGTTCTGGTGATGACACGAGCTGCTGAGTTCTGAAGAAGTTGAAGTTTATGGAGGGATTTTTAGGAAGGCAAAAAAGGAGAGTTACAGTAGCACAGCGGGAGGTGACGAGGCTGTGGATAAGGATGGAGGCAGTGTGAGGGGTAAGGGACGGACGGGCGGTTTATGTTGCTAGGTGGAAGTATGCAGACCGGCAGTATTATTTATGTGTGACTGAAAGGAAAGGGAGGAATCGAGGATGACGCCCAGACTCTTGACCTGAGGGAAGGGGAGACCAAGTTTGTCGATTGGTAGAGAAACTATTGATTTTGGATAGGGTGGACTTGGTGGCTACGAGGAGGATTTCGGTTTTATCACTGTTTAGTTTAAGGAAGTTTGAGGTGAACCATTCTTTTATTTCAAGTAAGAGCGTTATAAGGGACAAGGGGGGAGCGGAGGTGGGTTTGCTGGATAAGTAGAGCTGGTGTCGTCTGCGTAACAATGAAAATGAATGTTGAATTTGCGGAAGATATTGCCAAGGGAAGTAGGTAGGTGATAAAAGGAGGGGGCCAAGAACTGAACCTTGAGGGACGCCAGTAGTAACAGGGAGGTGGGATGTGAAAGATTTGAGTTGAATAAACTGAGTGCGGTCGGAGAGATATGAGCGAACCAGTCAAGAGGGTGTGAGAGATGCCGAGGGAAGAAAGTCTATTGAGGAGAATGGAGTGAGAAATGGTATCAAAGGCCGCACTGAGATCGAGGAGGATGAGGATGGAGATGAGTCCGGAATCAGCAGCTGTGAGAGATCATTGGTGATTTTTATAAGGGCAGTTTCAGTACTATGGGAGGGGCAAAACCAGACTGGAAAGGTTCATAAAGACAGTTAAGGGTAAAAAGCATGGAGTTGAACAGACACTATTTTTTCAAGAATTTTAGAAATAAAGGGAAGATTTGAGTAGACGAAGTTATTATAGTTGGTTGGGTCTAGCCAGGTTTTTTCAGAATCGGTGAGACGGATGCTGTTTTGAAAAGTGAGGGGACAATACCAGAGAGAGAGAATGAATAATGGTAGTTATGAAGGAGTGAGGGAAGTGAGACAGGTTTTGACCAGACTGTGGGAGGGGTCAAGAGAACAGGTTGAGACTTGGTTTACGAATGAGATCAGAATTTCGGAGGGGGTGGGCAGTAGAAAGCAACAAATGACTGGCTATTGGGAGGGGCAAGGTGGAGGGGAAGGCAAGGGGGTCAAATGTATTGCTGGTGAATGGAGTTGATTTTTTCATTAAAAAAGACAACCATGAATTACAATTTTCAACTGAGTACATGGGAGAAGGCAGGGAATCAGGGGGATTAAAGGTCTTATGGATTATTGAAAAGAGAGACCTGGAGTTTTTGTTGCATCTTAATATTAAAATGTATTTTTGTTACTGGCTAATCTACAGATGTACTGTTTATTTAAATATGCAGAATAAATCTGTTTGCTCAAATGTGTTTGCTCATGCATACTCAAATGGCAAAAGTTTTCCATTGCACTGAATACGTTAGCGTGTTAAATTGAGCGAAGTAGTTAAATGTTCACAGTACTACTTGGCCAGTGGCACTTCCCTGAATCTCTTATTATTGCATAGCACTCCTTATCTGTGAAAGAGCTTATCTTATCTGGGTTCATGCTGGGAGAGGACTGGGTTGCCTTTGTTTTACTGAAGCATTACATCAGCAGTTGGCTCACTTGAGCTTTGTCCACAGAGTAAGTTTGCTGTAATAAAGAAACATGTTGAGTTTGTGTTAGGGCTGCGTTTAATGTCTAAAACGGGCAGAAAAAAATCTTATGAAGAATGGATGAGGCAGAAGCTCTTGGAACTGAGGAGGAAGGCGTTGTTAAACTTGAAGAAAAGCACTTGCCGGCTGCGGAAGAGATTTGTGACGGAGATTTCTACACCCCGAGGGGCAAGCGAGAAGATAAAAGCGACTCAGTCACACAGCCTCTACTTCTGCACACATATCAGGACAGCCATGATGAGAATCACAAAGCAGACACGGAAATAGCAACAGATGGGGCTGACCTAACAACATCTGTTCCACATCACCTGGAATTGGCTGGCAGGCGTGAGGCCGGCTGCGGTGGAAGTGTCAGGAGTTTGTGCAGTGACAGAAGTCGACACGAGTGCCCCATCTGCAGCGAGCTGCTCCACTCGCACCACATCGCCTTACTCAACTGCAATCACACACTGTGCCACCGCTGTATAGCTGGCATCATGAGGCGGGCCAAGGACCAGAGCCGACTGCAGTGCCCCTTCTGTCGACAGACCACACCGTTCCCACAGTGGGAGATCAGAAGACTGCAGGAGGAGTCGTACAGTGACAGTGTTTACGAGCCCCGACCGGCCCTCGTCGGCAGCCCTGGCCCTGAGCTTCAGGTCGTCCCCGGATCGCTGTTGTGCTGCTTTGCTGGGGAAGAGCAGCTGGAGGCAGACACACACATCTGTGGATGCAGCGTCCTCGGTGGCTGCCTTGTCAGAGGCTTCAGACTGGTGCGACCGTACTTCATCTGCTTCTGTGTCACTGCTCTGCTGCTGCTCTTCCTCCTGCTGCTGGGCTACTTCCTGTACATGGTTGTTCCTGTTCTAATACTGTCCATACTTTTCAGTGGCGGCTAAGCGTATAGATCATAATTTGAGTGATGTCTGACTTCTGCGAAATGGTTTATGAATGAACTGCCTGTTATGACCTGGCTCTTATGCTACAGTAAATGGGAGACACACCATGGTAATGTTTTACAAAAATATACTGTATTATTCAATTGAAACCTAAATCAAACCAAATAAATGAGTGTTGCATGGTGTGGGGTGTCAGTGGTGTAAGTGTGCATGAGTGATGATGAGTGTGTGCACACACGCGCTTGTGTAAACTAAACATAAAGATAACCTCAAAACAACAAACAAGTGGAGAAACAAGAAGAGCTGAAAAGCAACGACTCACTGGCAGAGGGAGGGGGGGGGGGGGGGGGGGAAGGAGGAAGGAAGAAGGAAGGAAGGGAGAGAGAAGAGAGAGAGAGAGAGGCTTAATACCTGAGAACACTCAGGTGTTCCAGCTTATACTAACAAGCTAACACACCAACACATGCAGCCAGGGTTGTCACACCTGTAAACTATTAGGATACCATACAAATAAGTCACATTTGGGGGAAAACAAGCACCTGCATCTGATTTGTCTCACAGGTACTCTGCAAAAATATGTAAAATCTCATTTAATCTTGCATTGTTTAATTACCCCATTTATAATCTTTCCTACCCTGAACATGCCACACTCACCTTTGGACTCAGGTGTTTTTTTGTGATCAAATGTTTTTATTTTTTTATATTCAGAAAACACAATATGGGAAACATAATATTTGCTAACAGTTACATACAGCACACTGGGACATAGGAACGCGTAGGTCTTAGTCATTTCTGACTAATCTTTCACTATAGATATTAAAACTGGAATAAGCCCAATTTGGAGTTGGCAAAAGCTACCGTGACTGGGATAATTTTCACTTGCACATGAATTAGTTTTTGATATTGTAAACACCATGAGCCATGAGGTTCATTGTATGACATTTCTTAAATATCTGTCAACCTTTCAGGATCCAAGCTCTTATCAGTGTGTCAACCTCAGACTCTTGTTATCTTTGTACTTTAGGATTGGGTGCCACGGAAAAACTGAGGTTTGATTTTGGATCAAAACTCTTCACATCTTTCCGAGGCACATAGTGACCTACTTTTCATCAGAACAGCTCGGATTCTCTGTGCTGTGACTGCTGCATATTCTCAGCAACAAAACCCAGCTTGGTCTCCTTTCACAGTGCACATGAGTGAGACATGGCCAGCAATTTAATCCTTAATATCCACTTTATTCATTCAAAGAGAGAGGAAAAAAAGAGAACAAAGATGAAAGATGGCTTCCTTTTTTGTTTTGCTGTTGATGTAGTGCACTTTTAAGTTATGTCAGCCCCCCCTCCCTTCTTATGTTGATTATCAAATTTAAACTTGTCAAAGGCATAGATGTCTAAAATATTAATTTAAAAAAAAGCCTTAATGCTCTGAGGTCTAAAGCCCCCCCTGCCTGGTTTCCTTGTGTAATAATGTAAATAAATTGTATTCAACGCTGTTATGCCCATTGGAGTTATAGACATGATGCTGAAAATTGAATCTCTCGGGAATGTATTGCAATCACACAGAGAACAATAATAAAGTAGGCTTTTGGAAAACTATCGTCTTGGCAATCAGAGGAAACAAAAATGAACTGTAACGGGGTGTGTTGAACACACACAAGCGCTGTGCTGTTTTTAGTTTATAGACACGTCTTTGCTGATTGGCTATCACCTGTGACACAGTCGATTAACGAGAGACAAACATAATTCAAAGCCTGTTGCACACTGTTTCACACCGTTGCAAGGAAACCACAGTGTTTTTTGTGAGATTGAACGTGCCCCTGATCCTGCCTGTGTCTGCCTACATCCACTCATTTCAAGGCCCTCCTGCTTGGATCAGGTTACCTGGGAAGGCTCCATCAGTCAACACAGCCAGCAGCCAAGATGGCGGTAACAGTAAAAGATGACCTTTCAAACAAAACGTTGACTGAATAGTTTTTTATTGTTGTTGTGCAAAAGGCCTTGGTGTTAGCCATCAAGCTAAAAAAACACAGAACAGTGCTAGGTGGAAGTGTCATGGAGAAATGGGAGATTTTCTTAATTTTTGGATTCATAGTTATTCATTTATTTTACAATTCCATGATGGATTAAAACATTTCTGGATGGCATGCAATCGCATGGAGGACCTAATTGAAACCACGCCTCGGCGTCTAAACAACAACCAAGAAGCCTAAGTCTCTGCATTGTATTGATCTGGGGATATTAAATATGATGTGAAACATGAAGTTTGGAACGTATGCGACACTAGCGACATCATCAATCAATATGTTTTTATGTTACGTACTAATTTTAAAGGAGTCGCTCAGTGTCAGCCCCTAAGAGAAAATGACCACTGACTCAGAGGCTTTTGTCTAGTTTGGATCTTTGTTTGGATTTTCCAGTGTTGAGTCAAACTGTCCTTGTTAAAATGTGTAGCGTCTCCATCTAAAATTATGGTTAGGGATAAGGTTTGGTTTAGGCATAGACTGTTAATAATTAGCTACGGTCTGTGGGTTTAGGTAGGGGAAAACACATACTGACGGGGAACAGACTTGACACAACCGTGTTTCCATCAAGGCAAGGCAGCTTATTTGTATAACACACATACTGTATATGCAACAAGGCAATTCAAAGTGCTTTACATAAAACAGTAAAAAATTAAGAAATTAAAAACAGATACAACACGAGGATAAAAGTTACAGTGCAGTATAAGAAATTAAACATTAAAGAGCAGTTAAAAACAACAAAAAATGTAAAAGCAGATAAGATTGCCATATAATTTTAGCAATGCAACCTCTAGTATGGGAAATTAACAATTATTTAAAGAAAGGCAACATCAAAAAGAAAGGTCTTCAGCCTTGATTTAAAAGAACAGAGTAGAGCAGACCTGTCACTTTTCCTGTACTTGATGAACCATTTTGTGGAAACCCAAACTTTGTTGACCCATACGCTAGGCATTCTATACATGGAAAACCATATTTCCTTACTATCTCATTCACCATGGGCCCAGTAGGATCATGGGACTTTGTACTCTGGTTACCCATAAGTACACTTTACCTTACAATGTAGTTGTCACTATAAGGCTTAGTTTAATCACGACAAAATTTGCAAAATCCTGAACAGCTCCAACTGTTTCTTGTAGATTTTACCATAAAATCTGTATGTCACACCCTCGTTGGAGAAATTCTCAGAAATATGTTGGTTTCCTGTTCAGAAATAGCTCCAGAATGGCCACGACCCCAATCTCAAAAAACAACCCAAAAGGTACCAAGTTACTTAGTTCACTTCAATATTTGTTTCAGCCACCAATAATTGCTAATGATTTCTCCTTATCTTTGCTTAATTGTTTAGGAGTGTTCATCAGAACCTAATCAATTTATTTCATTTTGATCTTACCCACGCTGATTGTCATACAGTTTCAACAATGCAACTTCAGTATAAGAAGTGAACAGTTATTTAAAGAAAAGCAACATAAAAAATAAAGGTCTTCATTCTTGATTTAAAAGAACAGAGTCGGGGCAGACCTGCAGTTTTCTGGGACTTTGTTCCAGTGTTGTGGAGCATAAAAACTGATCACTGCTTCCCCCCTTTAGTTCTGACTCTGGGGACAGAAAGCAGACCTGTCCCAGAGACCTGAGAGGTCTGGGTGGGTCATAGTGTAGTAGAAGATCAGAAATGTATTTTGGCCCTAAACCATTTAATGATTTATAAACCAGCAGACGTATTTTGAAATCAATTCTTTGAGGCACAGGAAGCCAGTGTGAAGAATTCAGAACTGGAGTGATGTGATCCAGTCTCTTGGTCTTAGTGAGGACCCGAGCAGCAGCATTTGGAATCAGCTGCAGCTGTCTGATTGATTTTTTTAGGGAGACCTGTAGATCCAGTTGTTAATTTGTTCAATGCACATATTCAGTTGTTGAATTGGACTATAGTCCCCTGGCAATACTGTTATGTAAATTTGTGTGTCATCTGCATAACTAATGCTATGCTAATACAATAACTTATTTTGTTGTTTTCCATAATCTGAGCCAGTGGAAGCCAGAAGAGGCCCGAGAACGGAGCCTTGGGGAACTCTGCATGTCCTATTTGTGTGTTCAGATGCATAATTACCTATGGACACAAAGTTGTCCCTGCTCTTTAAATATGATTCAAACCAGTTTAGTACTGAGCCAGAAAGGCCAACCCAGTTTTCCAATCTGTCTAGCAATATGTAATGGTTGACCATATCACTGCAGCACTGAGATCAAGTAATACTGAAATTTTGCCACTATCTTTGTTTAAGTGGATGTCATGAAATACTTTAACAAGAGCCGTCTCAGTGCTGGAAGGAATCAAAACCATTTAGTGACAAGAAAAGGTTGGAAAAGTACAAGAGTTGTGGAAAAAACGCTTTTCAATTTTTTTTCATTTAAAAACAAAAGGTTTGATATCGGCCTATAGTTGTCCATTTGTGACGTACACTATCTAGATTGTTCTTTTTTAAGAGTGGCTTTTTAAGGCCTTTGGGAAGATCCCTGAGAGAAGAGATGTGTTTCTGATCTGTAGAAGATCAGAAGTGTTATGTCCCTGATTGTCTAGGGGTAAGGGACGCATCATAAACCAGATGATCTTGGTAGGGTGGAAAAGGTATTTATTCAGCTGAGAGTCCTTTTAACATTTAAACAACAAAAGAAACACTGCAGCCACAAGGCTACAGGCCAACAGCCAACAAACAAAAGGGCTGGCAGCAGATTACACACAGTTTAGTCTAGCAACCTGGGGACTGTTGCACAAAACCAGGATAAAGGATTAAGCTGGGATATTCAAGTTATCCTGGGTGAATTTAGCTTGGACTTGGTTGCACAAAACCAGGTTGAATTAAACCCAGCCAAGTAACCATGGAGATTTATTCTTTGAGGCTAGCCTGGTCCAGAGCAGGCTAACAGCCAGGCTAAGATTAATCCTGGAGTCTCATGTGTTAAATCAGCTGCCGCTCTGATCCGCACTAAACGTGTTTAAGTTATTCCATTGTCTTCTGCATGTGTTCTGCTTTATTTTTTTATTAACATGCATTACTTGAATGAGTTTGATTTAAACCCTACTATAGCAGTTGTTTAGATGGTTAGAAATGGTTGCACTGGCATCCAGATGCGGAGTGGCAATCGGGAGAGTGGGCCGGTAGTGTTTCGAGGCTGTCTGGCGTTGCCTGGTGGCCGCTGCCCGGTGGCCGCTGCCCGGTGGCCGCTGCCCGGTGGCCGCTGCCCGGTGGCCGCTGCCTGGTGGCAGACCTGTGCATCACATCAGTGTCCACTCTCTCTGTAAAAATGAGACGAGCAGCACGGCGTCCGTGGTCTGTGCAGCTTCAGGTTTATAAAGGATACTCCGGAGAGTGGGACAATGCAGTGCTTTATTTTGGTGCTGTCAATTGTCAGAAGAATAACAAAACATGCATATTGTTTTACATAAATGCTCACAGCATGTATTGAAGTCACTGACTTCTTTTTCTAGTTTTTGTCCATTTCTGATTGTTCTGTATGAACATTAATTGCACAAAGATATTTAAAATTAGAAAATTTACAGAGATTTGCGCATATGGTTGTAAAACATGTTCTCATGTTGTGAATAAGGGTTTGAAATTAAGCCTAGAGTCCTTAGGGTACATTTTCCGAGGAACATTAATTCTCTCTGCTCACATTTAAGGCAAAGTAGGCTAAATAATATATTTTATTTATATTGTGCTTTACATGGTAGGCTACTCAAAAGACACTTTACAATAAAACCAGCACATTTATCACATAAAAACAGATACAGCAACAAAACCAACACATGAAACTTGCATGTTTAAAACAATTAAAAGACAGTGTAGCCTACAACTTTGTAAAAAAAAAAAAAAAAGTGGAGTGAGTAGTAGGCTAAGTAGATATTTTTACATCCTTACACATTCAGTCGGTCCGCCATAGCCTGTTGGTCTTTTTCTCTCTGTTTGACAACAGCCGTATTTCCCTTTCTGCATACCATATGCTTCACCTCCTCGTTACTTTCCATTAGAAGCTGCTGCTCATTGGGTGACACAAATGGCGCATGCGTCTTCTTCTTTCTGCATCAGCAAATCTGTGATTGATACCGTGGTCTATTTAAGAAAGCCGTGACCGTGCAGTTATCCCA
>NC_045748.1:1671035-1673977 GCF_008692095.1 Etheostoma spectabile | reverse complement strand
ACCTGGCTTGACATAGCTTCACCTGTTCATCCTGGCTCGGCAAATGTGCAACCGATTAAGCCGCGGTGAGCGGATCACACTAAGTCAAGCTGCGCTTTTTCACTTATCCTGAATATCTTTATTCTACTTTCGTGCAACAGGCCCCTGGAGTGATAGCTACAGAAAACAAGCACACAATTTACATACAATTTACCATTCTTAACAAACAGTGGTTGGCACAGAGGCAGCATTCTAAATGGAAGTACAGCCCCTGCTTGCACGGCAGTGGTGGCTTTTAAAGCAGCAGGCCCCAAACACAGCTTGCTGATTGGTGGATGGTGTGAAATCAGGATCATGGCACCAACCAATCCCCAGCCAGGGATCACACGGCCTGTTTAGCATACTAAAACACATACAGACAGTAACCACATACAATGGCTCCTGACAATGGCTAAAAAATTCAAAGCATTTTTGAAAACACCTAGCAACAGACAGTTTCCCCTTCATGAGATATTTTGCTGATTAAAGCTCTGTGTCATGGCAGGGTGGGCAGTGTGTGCGGATGAATGGTGTATGGCGTCCCTACATGGCAGCACTGCGGTGTGCAGAGTTCAGAGCGACCGAGATCCGTTGTGTTGCTCGTCCTCTGAGAAACCCGGCCAGTGTCATCCGGAGGATTTCATCAGAACTCGACTGCTCTGAGCTCATCCAAACACACTGCCCGCCCCAAAAATAACACAGAGCTGGATTAAAAATTAAGCGAATTTTGCATTTACATTCATGAGATGGAAAGAAACACGACTTATGGAGACAAATTAATTATACATTTGGTCGCCATTACATCTATCACTTTAAAGGTGACTATAAGTCAAATTGTTTTCAGCTTTCCCGCTGCCCACAAATGTATGGTGCTAAAACAATCTCATAAGTATTTGCAACTTGTAAAACACAATTCACAAATGAATACAGATTTGTTCTAGTAAATCTGTGTTATATCTGTGCCTCTAATTTCTGACTTGTGAAACAATATGTTTTATGTTTGTAAAGGTCCTATTCGTGTAGCTACTTTTGTGTCACCGTTGGTGTCACAATCCGTGTCTCAAGTGACGATCCCAGCGCTCTCCAGTAGATGGTGGTAATGCAACACTTATGGATGCCGACCCTGTTGAACTACATGAAGACTATGAAGAAGCCTTGTCAAATGTTTCAGAGACGGTTGGCAGAATCTACTTAACATTCCTCCGGGTAAGTTATTATAATATTATTAGGACTTTGTCATTAAATAAATTACATTTATGTTTTCAGCATCGTTGTTGCAGTGCATTTGCAATTTGTTTTGTGTTGTTATGGTGGCAGTGACAGATTGCTATATCATGGAGCGTGCTAACGTTCACGTTCTTGTACAGCTTGAACAGCGATGCTAACTTAGCTCGTTAAAGTCTTCCCTGTAACATGGGCTTTGCCTGGTCTTTGCATGGAATTGGATAAATGAATGCAATTCTATTAAGTGCTGATTTGGTATAATATGAAAGTAGACGATCTAAGGAATCCACTGATACAACCATCAATAAATAAAATGTATTTATATAGCACTTTACAGCAACCAGCAGGTATCCAAAGTGCTTTACATCAGGTACCAAGTACAACACAACACATCATACAATAAAAAGATTGAAGCATATAATACAGTAAAATCAGAAAAGGTTACAAAGAAACAGGAGAGTGAAATTGTCACACCACTGCTAAATATTAAAAGCCAGCCTAAACAAATAGGTTTTTAGTTTAGATCTAAAAAGAGGCACATCTTTTGTTGTCCAAATATCAGGTGGTAACTAAGTCTTGGGGCAGCAATTGCAAAAGCCTGATCACCCCACCGTTTATACCTGAACCTTGGGACTACTAAAACCAACTAATTCAAAGACCGCTATGACCGTTTGTGCTCATACAAAGTTAAAATTTTGGACAAATACTTAAATTGGCCAGGCCATTTAAGGCCTTGAAAACAAACTATAAGATCTTAAATCTAAGATCACCTATTCTAAAATGCACAGGGAGCCAATGTAGGGTGTAGAGGAGTCATGTGTGCACGGCTAGATGTTTTTGTTAAAAAGCGAGCAGCAGCATTTTGAACAAGTTGAAGGCGTGAGATGGTGGTCTGATTCAGACCAACATGGAGAGCATTACAGTAGTTCAGTCTTGAACTAATAAAGACATGAACAGCTTTTTCTAGGTTGTGCCTGCTCAGGAAAGGCTAAACTTTGAGACAAAGTTGAAAAAAAGCTCATTCTAACAACAATGCCAGAGCTCCCAGACTCCAAGCTGGACCATGTTGTGTGCCTGAGGTACTGAAAATAATACCCTCAGTTTTATCTTCATTCAAATTAAGAAGGTTTTGTGACAGCCACAGCTTAATATCATTAATACAACTAAACAGGGAGTTTAGTGCGACACTGTCATTTGCTTTCATAGGCAAATAAATTTACAAATCATCTGCATAAAAATTAGTTACAGGTTGTGCATGCCTATAATAGCCCCCAAAGGCAACATATATAAAGAAAACAGAATGGGGCCAAGAATTGATCCCTGGGGTACCCCACAAGAGAGATGAGTAGGTGACGAGGAGAGGTCATCAATCATGATGAAAAAGCTCCTATTTGCCAAATAGGAGCAAAACCATTTGAGTGCCCAGCCTCTGATGCCTACACAATGCCCAAGGTGGGAAAGGAGGACTGCATGATCCACTGTGTCAAAAGCCGCTGTGAGGTCTTATAGCACTAAAACAGTAGGATTCCCGGCATCTACAGACAAGGCAAAATCATTGTGTTCTCTAAGCAGTGCAGACTCAGTGCTGTGACGTGATCTAGAACCAGATTGGAATTTTTCAAACACTTCTTTTGGAAAAAAGCTTTTGACTGTATAAAAACAACTATTTCCAAAACCTTTGAAAGAAAAGGCAGATGAGA
>NC_045748.1:1669923-1671025 GCF_008692095.1 Etheostoma spectabile | reverse complement strand
GGTCTAAAATTAGACAACACTGTGGGGCCAAGATGAGGCTTCTTAAGTAAGGGCCAGACCACAGCATGTTTAAAGGCAGCTGGGACAGAACCTGAGCTAAGACAAGACTTAAAAAAGGAAATACACTCAACCCAATAGTGCTGTTAAAACCTCCTCCACCATCCTGGCGAAAACAATGTCTAAAGGACAGTTGGTAGGTTTCACGTGTTGCACTACCTCAGTCTTAAATTCCTCAAACATAGCAGAGTGAACAGTAGTAGCATGTACAAACATGTTAAAATTAGCACTAGCGTTTCGCCTGACAGATGCTACTTTGTTGATAAAATAACAGAAAAACTTCTTACGTCTACTGATTGAAACATCTGTCGGAGTAGAGGTACATGACAGCTTTAATAGTATTACATAACACTCTAGGTGCATAACAACTGTCAACCTATCCTGTCAACTGTTGGCTATGACAGCAGGCAGTTGACAGAATATTGAGTATGACAGGATAACCATGTCATGCTTATCCATAACATAAAATAAGGTTCCACAGTTAAGCCATTTTCAAAGGAGTCTCTCTCACCTCAAGAAATCAGAATAAAAATGGATTTTTTCATGTTTTACACTATAGCTGTTGCCATAATTACAGATTTCAGATGATGTTGCAACTTAAACTATAAAGAATACAAATTTAACATTTTCCAAATGGCCAACAGATATGTTAATACATTAATGTGGTCAGCTTTAACAAATGTTTCCTGATACAAGGAAAACAACTGCAGACTAAAGTCATATGGGTTTCTAAAATATCTCTTTATAAATATAATAATTCATTTAATATGTAATCATGTTAAAGTGATGTGTAAACATAACTTTTACTTGGTAGAAACATTTTCTGGATATTTTCGTGCTGACATTTTTATTTGTCCATGTTATGGTACCTTAATAAAGTTTACATATTTTTTTTGTTTTTTTAAATTCCCGGTATGGTTACTGGTTTAAAGTCTAATGCCAGAGATAAGGCAAAGGTAACAACCAAGACATGGTTTTCAAAAATACATCATACAAAATAATTGTATTAATGTGCCTAAAGAAGCCAAGAAAAGATGGAAAAATC
>NC_045748.1:1669442-1669913 GCF_008692095.1 Etheostoma spectabile | reverse complement strand
ATCAAATGACAGATTAGACATTTGTATAATATGTCACAAAAAATTAGATTTAATTTCCATCATTTACACTTTCAAAATAACAGAAAACAAAAAAATGGCGTCTGCAAAAGTTTGGCCACCCTGCAGAGTTAATACCTTGTAACCCCCCCCTTTGGCAAGTATCACAGCTTGAAACGCTTCTTGTAGCCAGCCAAGAGTCTTTCATTCTTATTTGAGGTATCTTTGCCCATTCTTCCTTCCAAAAGTCTTCCAGTTCTTTGAGATTTCTGGGCTGTCTGTCACGTACTGCTCTTTTAAGGTCTATCCAGAGATTTTCAATTATGTTGAGGTCAGAAGATTGTGAAGGCCATGGCAAAACCTTCAGTTTACACCTCTTGATATAATCCACCGTGAATTTCGAGGTGTGTTTAGGATCATTATCTATTTGTAGAAGCCGTCCTTTCTTTAACTTCAGCTTTTTCACAGATGGCA
>NC_045748.1:1662825-1669432 GCF_008692095.1 Etheostoma spectabile | reverse complement strand
GCGTCCAAAATTTGCTGAAATTTTATTGAATCTATTTTTCCTACTACTCGTGAAATGTAGAAGAGTTTTTCTTCTGATGACTCTTCCATGAACACCATATCTGTACTAGTATCTCTTTATAGTGGAGGTGTGTACCACAATTGCAGTGTCTGCCTGGTCTTTCTGGATGGATCGTGCAGTCAAACGTGGGTTTGGACTTGCTTTTCTCACAATCCTGCGAGCTGTTCTGTCTGATATTTTTCTTGGTCTTCCAGATCTTGCTTTAACTTCCACTGTTCCTGATGACGGCCAGTTCTTAATTACATTCTGAACAGAGGATATTGGCATCTGAAAACGCTTTGCTATCTTCTCATAACCTTCTCCTGCTTTGTGAGGATCAACTGTTTTCAGTTTCAGTTTTCTAGACAACTGCTTAGAAGAAGCCATGGTGCTGATTGTTGGCAAGGTCAGATGAGTCTGGGCCTTTAAAACCTTAAGATTGACATCACCTGGTCTTTCCAGACGATGATTGAGAACAATCCATGACACTGTCAGGTCTCAGCTTTCCAAAGGGGGCGGTGCATGCTATAAACTCTGCAGGGTGCCCATATTTTTGCAGATGCCACTTTTGTTTTCTGTTATTTTGAAAGTGTAAATAATGGAAATAAAATCTAACTTTTTGTGACCAATGTCTAATCTGTCATTTGATGCCTTTTGGAGATTTTTCCATCTTTTCTTGGCTTTTTTATGCACATTAATACTAATTTTTACCTGGGGTGCCCAAACTTTCTAGCCCCACAGTATATCACTTATAAAGTACTACTACAATAAAGTATAGAAAATGCACAGCAACCTTTCCTTGGGCACACTGAAATAATATTATTGTGTTTCAAGAACATGATGTAATACAAACTGTATGTTTTTAAATCCTCCTGTAATAACACGTAAGTCTGTGTCCCTGAGATCGAATCCCAATTTTCCCCTGTCTCGGTCGTCTGTCTCAATTACTGAAGCCAGAATTTGGAGCTGACAGGCCTCTCTAATGTGAAACTTGACATTGATTCATATTGATCAGGCCCGCAGCCCCAGACAAGGCTTTGCAGTATGTTAGCTGGAATCTGAAGTCCGTAAGAGTCTTTGTGTTCTCTGCAGCATGAATACTTCAGCTTGGAATCGGGACAAGCAAGCAAGGGAGCGCTGAGGGAGCTCACACATTTATAATTTATGCAAGGACTTCACTCTACATGAGAAACACATCAGATGGGCAAGCATCCATCCGGGATGACTCATTGAGGAAAATCCATTTGCAAGACTCCGTTTGTGTCAAATGCACTGGCAATGCACAGCATGACCTGTTTAGCTCCCCGCTTTGATCAGATAATGTGAAGGTCCAACAACCATGGACATCAGCTCCATGCATTAAAGTGACACACATGCTGCCATGCTAAGCACTAAAGCATGTAGGAGTTGACGTGTGACATGCTCTGTCTGTTCTTTCCTCCCCGTCGCTCCCACTTTGTGTTTCACACATGGGTGATTCTTCAATTAAAGGCCCTTTTTATCACTCAATATAAAAACAAATTTTTTTTTCAACCTGGACCCTATTTTTCCATGCATTTCGGACTAATGTGAACAAATACCTTTACATTATATCACCATAACCTAGGACTGATAATAAAAGACTTTTCCTACAACTAGAAAAAGGAAACTGGATCTGTTTCTGTACACACATCTGAGTTTTTGCCCCAATTTGATGATGGGATTTTCAATATGATGTTGAAATGTCAATGATTCATTGAGCCAAATCCCTAGATGTTGTGGCTGTGCACTCACTGGCTGGTGCAGAAGCTTATCAGCAACGTTAGCTTCAGATAGGTAAAATGCTGAAAAAGATGGAGTATAGTTTGTTTAGGTAACAGTATTTCAATCAGGAGAGACTTCATTGAAGAGTAATCAATACGTTTAATGAACATGGTGCATGATAGGTTGTTATGTTAAGGCCCTGACACACCAAGCCGACCATCAGCCTAGATTGTGTCCCACACCGTCGCCAAGCATCGGCCTTTTTTCAGCCTATGTTGAATTAGCATTGTCGGTATTAGCGTCGTTGGTCGTCTGCCGTCTGATTGGCTGTTCAGCTTGAAAACGAGAGTGAGGAAAACAGACGCACGCACAAGGCTCTTTTCATTCTTCATTTCATCTGATCAATCCAGTACACATAGGAGCTGTCAAAACTGGTCAGAAATGACGTTTGAATGTTTCTTCTAAAGACCAGATCAGTGACAATTTTGTTTGGCAAATTTTCTGTAACCAGTGTCTGATGAAGGCATGTAACGTTAGCTAACGAGCCAGCAGCGGGCCGTTCAGTCCCTCTGCTATCATTGTTGGGAGAGGGACAGTCCAGTTAGCCATCTGCCAGTGTTGTGTATCATAGCAACGTTATTTGGTTTCCGTTGTTGGAGGAATAGATTACCGCCACCTGCTGGTATGGAGACTTATTTCTTCTCACGCAGGCGCACGTACGTGGTGGTACTTGGCCTTTGGCTGAAGTCTCTGCGGTGTGTTCCAGTGATAACTTTTGGCCAAGACAAAGGCGAGGATGGCCGACGTTCCCACTAGTCCCTGGATGTTGGCTTGGTGTGTCAGGGCCTGTAGATGCTTTTGGCGATTAGAATCCATTGCAATGCTAAATCACAAGGGAGCCGTGGATGTATAAGAATATCCCCATTATGGAGTCCAGGTACTGGTGGGGGTGATGAAGGGATAAAGGAAGCCGGGAGATCTGGATGAATGTGATGTGAATGTGGGCTTCTGATGGAGGAACTCTGGGTGCTGGCAATGATGAGAGCTGGAGGTGAATGGGGTGGAGGAGGGTCACATCCATTTAGCCTATTTGCATTTGTAACCAGGTGGTTGGATGTGAAAGAAAAAGTATAGATCTTTTTTACCACTCCATTTTGATGATTTGAATAACAGTAATATTTTCTTGGTGTATTCTTGAATTGCCCGGTTAAAGTTTAGGTACATTTTGTCAGTTTATGTTTGTCAGGCTCCAGAGACGGACATTAAAAGCACTTTTCCAAACTGATTTTATGTCAGCATTGTTTCTGAATATGTGCAGCTCACATGTTCTCTTATTCACTCTGAAAGCTTATTTATTTTCAATGAGATGTGATTGTGAGGCACTTTGAAACTGTCTCATTGTGCTGATGGTAATGAGGCATTGTTTAACAGCAGTTTAAAAACACACACTTGCAAACGCTCTTCTTCTAGCCTTGCAGAGGACTGTGTGGGTGGTGTGTGAGTCTACGCGTACTGTATGTGTGGGCGGCAGCTCAAAGTGTGAACTGTATGGGTCCATTTATGTGTGCATACTTAAGTTTAAAAGCCTGCAATAAGCTTTGCGTTCTACACTGCCTGTGCTTATTTTTGTGCGTTCGTCTGACTGACTGCAAACAGCTTATATAATGGCTGCAGAGCAGATTGGTCTAGCTGTATTGATGTGTGAGTGGTGGGCAGGAAGGGAGATTTAACTTCCTAACCTCCTTTAATGAGAGGCCAGCACGCTGTAAGGGCCATCCAATAAATGGTCAGCTTCCAAACTGGCTGTGGCAGTCACACAGAGGCTGCGAGGGAAGTCATTAGGCGCTCTGTTCAACACCATTATCTTTTCACTTGGTCTTTTCGGTTTGATGGTTCCAGGGCCTTGTCTCCTCCTGTCGGGCGTTTTGGAGGCAGTGGGTTCTGTCGCTTCAGGTTGTGTCAGCTTTTGTTTCAAAGAGTCTTCGGAAGTAAATCTATCCAGGTCGAACACCGGGGGGACTGTGTGTCAAAATTCCTGGATCAAATCAGACCAACCAGCCTCACTTTCTGCAAAATGTATACCAAATTTCAGTTCTAGACATGAAGCTTCATGACTGTGATGAAATATAGGTACTTACGTTTGTTTGCTTTGGAAACTATAACATTGTTTTGTTACCTGTAGTGTTGAGATTTAATAAAGGGATCATGATTTCTTTTTATGGTTTTAATCTTTTATTGCCGTAGAAAACCCCTTTTTAGGTTTCAGGGAAACGGATGGATTCAATGTTCATTTATGTTTTGAGAAAGTCATCCTCTCTGGCTGAATAATCCTTTTTGAAAAATGAGGCTTGTTGTTTTTTTATTTTCCTTTTTTTTTTTTGGACCATGGATCTGAAAAATTAAGTCAGGTATACAGAATTGAAAATGGGAATGATGTGTTCAGATAGCTTAGTGTGGACAATGTATTTGCCAGAGCCCCGCTGTGTCCCCTTCACTTTGGTGTTTTAACTACACAATTGATGTCAACGCTTTCAAACTGGAGGTTTTCTGTTACGTACAACTCTTGTTGTTGGTTTTTCTTACAAGACTTATTTAGCCGGCTAGCCACAAACCTATTTAGTTAAACAGTGCACATTAATTCTCCTTGTCTTAAGTTAGGAACAGAATAAAGCCCTTTGATAAATCATATTTGAGACAGGCTCATTATGGCAGCCAGCAGCTGATGACTGTTGATTTCTTCAGCCTTGTGATTAATTTAGCAGCTTACTGCAACACAGAGAGACTCCACAGTGCCCTGATGTATAATTTAGAACACTGTTCAATGATTACACATTGGCCCCGTTTCCAAAACACCCTTTCTGATAGGAATAAACACGCAACACAAACCTCCCTTGGGACAAAACATCCGAATACTTGACTAGTAATCCAAATGAAATGATAGTGCAGTTTGAGTTCACACAATACGACTTCTAATCTTTTTCATTTTTGTGTGCATGTTCTTTTTGTTACTGTCATTTTTGATTCCTGCTCTGATGAATAAACTCACTGTCGGGATATTTCCTCCATGTGAAGGATCGCCTTTGTGTGTGTGCGTGTGTTGTAAAAATAAAAAAATAAAATAGGATATTCTTGTTTCCTAGGTAACGAGGAGGTTGATTCTGCTCGTGTATCTCGCTTCAGGGATGCTCCCTACAGTTACTAAAACACTCCAAAGCGCGGGGTCAGAGATTACACAACATCCACAACACCGGTGGATCTTACTCCGAGTCCACACACACACACACACACACACACACACACACACACACACACACACACACACACACACACACACACACACACACACACACACACACACACACACACACACACACACACGCAGCTTCATTCACTGCGCTGCCATGCTCCCTGATTAATGAGCTGTCTAATGTTGGTCCCCTTCCGCAGAGAGCCATGCGACAAATGTGACTCACCTTGCAGTTTGGAGGAAAATAGTCCAAGTCCCATCAAAGCCCTGTCAATGACTCAACTCTGACCTCAAACCCCCTGCTGCCTCCATCTCCCCTATTGCGATCAAAACCGCAAGGTTGTCACCCGCATTAACAAAGCCCCCGCGTAACAAACTCTATCCACGCCCTGCAGGTATGCAACCTAACACACATGTGCGTTTCCCTCATTGATTCATGTCCTGTTATAAGTGGCGTGGCGGTCTGGTGGATTTCGAACTACATTTAGGCTATTTTTCATATACGATCAGCTTCTATCTGCTCCCGCATCATCACCATCTTCAGCATCAGTGCAGCAGCATCACGCCAACGCGCAAAAAACCCTGAGTGGGGAGCAGATACGGCGGGAGCGCGCAGTACCACCGCCGCGCGCATGCACAGCTGTCAGCACCAAGGACAGCAGCCGCTCAGCCCGGAGCGAGCAACCGCATCGGGTTGATCAGTGCGCACGGAGCAGCGGCAGTGAGGAGCGATACACAGCCCGGAGAGGAAGCCGTCTGGAGGCTTGGACAATGGTTTAACTCTTCTGCAAAAAACCCGTCAGGAGGTCTGAGCAATTCTTCAGAGGAGACAAAAAAAAGGGATGGACAATGCGGTTTGGATGTCCCTGGTTGACTGCCTGCTCCTAGATATGAGCATGAACATTCCTCCGCATTGCACATAAATCCACCTCTTTTTTTTGGCCTCCCTCCCTGCCCGGCTCACACCGCCCACCTGGATCTTGTCTGCAGTGACTGGCTGCGCCGTGCTGCCGCCCAGAAGCTGTTGGAGCCGACCCGCCACCGGGGAGAAAAGCGACCGGGCTGTGCTGTGCTGTTTGGTGGTCCACACGATGCGTCTGTTTCTGCTGGCGGTGCTCTTCTCGTGCTCCTGCGCGCGGGCCGGCTGCGAGCCGAAGATCGTGAACATCGGGGCAGTGCTGAGCCAGAAGAGATACGAGCAGGTCTTTAAAGATGCCGTGACCCAGGCCAACCAGGTCTACGGCAGGGATAAATTCAAGCTGACCGCCATCTCCGTAACGCACAAACAGAACGCCATCCAGATGGCTCTCTCCGTCTGCGAGGACCTCATCTCCAGTCAGGTACAGTCCATTTCCCCCAAGGCATGGGCGCTCAATCAAGCAACTAGGACTGTGTCCTGTTAGTCAACTAATCTGTGGTTTTGGTATTAGTCGACTAAGATTTCTTTAGTTGATAAGTCATTTTGTATGCTTATTAATGCGTAATTACTAATTTCCAAGAAACTTCTGAGCACATTTCTGGTGAACACAAAGATTTAAAGTGGTGTTTTGCAAGATTAATTGTGTAGAAACTCAGTTT
>NC_045748.1:1661096-1662815 GCF_008692095.1 Etheostoma spectabile | reverse complement strand
TAATTAACTACATTTATATTGTGCTCACCAGTCACCAGCTCTGTCGATTAAATCAACGATTAGTCGACAAAACTCATGTGTTGGTCAACTAAGAATGTCTTTAGTCGAGGACAGCCCTACAAGCAACGGTCTACAATGATCTCTGAATCATATAGCACATGCTGTACTGTACATATGAGCCATGCACTCCTTTACAAATCTGTAAAACTGCTTTACTGCGAGTTACATCAAAGCATTCCAAAGAACAAAACCTCTGCTTTGCATGAGAAAGCTGGTTGTGTTATCTCACGCAAGTGCCACTGAAGTGTGCGAATGACCAGATTGGTTGTCATGCCTCGATCATCATCAGTCTTGAGCTCTGACTGACTAAACACTTGTCTATTTGTCCAATGGCTCCAAACACTAGAAGAAATCAGCCCATGCATTATTCATCCTCATCATCTGTGGTCACTCGAAGCAGCGTGACTGTGGGTTTGCCATCTAACACAGTGAACTCCCCACAGACCCATGTATTTTTACACACATCCAGAAATAGGCTTCGGTTTTGGGGGGAATATCTCGGATGAGAGGATAACTGTATGTTTCATGACACACAGCTGCACATCTAATGAACTGCAAAGGAGCCAGTGAGGAGTGATAATTGTCAATACGTCTTTTACAAATACCAACTTGGCGTTCAGTGCGTGTGTACTGCATGATAACATTTCAGCAAGAGGGGGGTGATCACGGCTGCAGAGAGTTTCTGTAGTATGTTTGTCATGGGTGGATCACTCTCTCACTGCAGTCTGTACGTTGATTTGGTGACAACATGGACAACTGTTTTCAGAAGTATGAGATTCCTGTTCAAACAGTGTACATACAACAATGCAGAACGATTCATATGCCGTGTGTGCTGCAGCTCTAACAAACAAAACAGACTTCATAAGTAGGCTAATGTAGGAGTGCGTCTGAGAGTTGTTAAAACATTGAAGCATCCTCTCATGTGATGCGCCCCGTGGCTTTTAAAAAGCGCCAACGTTATGTCACAGCATGTTGGGGCGTGAAGTCCTTCTCGCTCTCGCTCCTATTTCTCCCACACACATAATGAGACTTCATGTGGAAAAAAAACCCACCCACAGCTTCAATGCTGCTTTCATGTCCTTGCTCCTCTGCTGAGTGTAATGACTCTAATTGATACAGGCTTGTAAAATAATACTGTCGCACCCAGTCTCCTGTCACATGTTCCTCCAAAGCATGAGAGTGCAATCCAGCTATTGCACTGTACAGATTACTCACACAATGGTTCAGTTCTCTCCCTACACACACATCCCTCCTGTAAATTAGACGGATATTACACCTGGTTGAGACAGAAGGTCCATGGAAGGCTTCATCAGATTCAGAGATTGGCTTGCACATGAAAACAGTAACTGAGAAGGGAAGTCTGTGGCAGATGGAGCAGTGGATGCCTGCGAGCAGTGCTTGGAAGATAGACCTCATTTTTGACCCAACCATACGGACCGCTCATATCCAGTAATCCATGCCTGCATGGTCATGCCAACTTTATTCATCTGCCTTCACATCCCAGAGGCATTTCTCAAGGCTGAGCTTCTTTTATTTATACATATATGATTGTATATAAATAGTTGTGTTCAAAATATTAGCAGTCCAACATCACTAACCTAATAAATCATATTTTTTGGTAGAAGTGATATTTCTACATGGCAAATAATTTCCTAGTAA
>NC_045748.1:1660879-1661072 GCF_008692095.1 Etheostoma spectabile | reverse complement strand
ACAGAGCCAACAGTCATGACATGCATGCTGCTCATTCTGTGGAATTAAATCTGTAATTGAAAGGGTCATGTTCAAAATAATATTCTATGAAGAAACAGGAGTCAGTTGTGGCCCATCTTTAAGGAAGGAAGGAGGCAAATATTGAGCATGCTGGTTATAGTGCATTTCACACTGAAATACTCAGCAAAATGGC
>NC_045748.1:1660657-1660869 GCF_008692095.1 Etheostoma spectabile | reverse complement strand
AGACATTGCTCTGAGGAACAGTGGGCTTTGATTAAAACGTTGATTGGAAAGGGCAAAACATATAAAGAAGTGAAGACAATGAAAGGCTGCTCAGCCAAAATGATTTCAAATGCCTTGAAACGACATCCAAAGCCTGCACGACGTGGGAAAAAACGGTCAACCATTCCAATTGATCAAAGAATAGCCAAAATGGCAAAGACTCAACCAATGAT
>NC_045748.1:1660125-1660647 GCF_008692095.1 Etheostoma spectabile | reverse complement strand
CAGGAAAATCAAAGAAGACTTAAAGTTATTGTGAGTACTGTTAGGATCAGAAGAAGACTATGTGAAGCAAAGCTATCAGCTAGAAGCCCCCCCCCGCAAAGTCCCACTGCTGAAAAAAGACACATACAGAATAGATTGAAATTTGCAAAAGGAGACATTGACTGGCCAAAGGAGAAATGGAGCAACATTCTGGGGACCGATGAGAGCAAAAATGTTGTTTTTGGGTCTAGGGGCCACAGACAGTTTGTCCGACCACCCCCATGCACTGAATTTCATCCACAGTTTACTGTGAAGACAGTGAAGCATGGTGGTGCAAACCCATTCCCTGGACCTCAATCCCTCAGAACACTTGTGGGGAGACATCACATATGCTGTTTCTGAAGCAAAACCCAGTAATACAGAGAATTGTGGAATGTAGTTCATTGGTCCTGGGCTGGAATACCTGTTCACAGGCGCCAGAAGTTGGTCAACTCCATGCATCACAGATGTGAAGCAGTTCTCAGAAATAATGGTTATGCAACT
>NC_045748.1:1659837-1660115 GCF_008692095.1 Etheostoma spectabile | reverse complement strand
GCAGTGATTCAAAGTAAAGCAAACCCTTGAGACATTTTTCATTTCATACAGTAAATGTTTGAGTTTGTGAAGAAAAATGCAAACACGGCTATTTTTTGAACAGCCTAATATTCCTTTTTCTTCACTTTCTGTAACGATGTAACACAAACTTGATCAATTGTGGTCATGTTTTGAATTGGAATTGAATTGATATTCTAAGGATTTTAATCATTATTCACTTTTTTAAACACACTGCTATTATTCTGAACAACTACATGTGTATATATATATATATATAT
>NC_045748.1:1658404-1659827 GCF_008692095.1 Etheostoma spectabile | reverse complement strand
ATATATATATATATATATGTGCGTGTGTATGTATAAAACCAACCACAAATTACAATTAGACTATTCTGCCATCTCTCACAGTGAAGACATTTTGAACAAAGTAAAAGAAGTCTAAGTTTATCTGCTTTTTTTTTTTTTAATAGATGGTATGTCACTACAATTTATGTAAATATTCACGGCTCCAAAATGTTATTTTTAACCTGTTATACAACATTTTAGAGCAGCAGTTGCGCCCTCTAAAAGATGACACTGTTGTATTTAAAGTGCACACACAATTAATTCAACTTAGGTAAGAAAACAGATGTTTCAGCAAAGGCTGGATTACAGATTAGGCGAAGCAGACAGATGCTCAGGGGCCCCAAATGCCCTACATTCAGCGTGCCAGTCGGTATGTGATCATTTGATTGACTGTAAACAATTACAGTGACTCCTGCATTTGTACCTAATCTCGAAGCTCTGTCTATAAAACACGTCTACACAGTGTGTATTCTTAAATAAATGTGCATTTATTCCATTTCTAACCTAATCTCTATGAATGCAGAATCTGTAGGCAACAGGACAAGACGGCATGGTATTGGATGCGGTCTGGTCTTCAGTCCGTTTGTAGTCTGAGGAGCATTGACTCCAGGGCTGCCACAGTGCTGGAGTATGGTCCGGCAAAGCCAGGCTACATGCAGGTTAACATGGTGGAGAGCAATGAAGGCAAAACGCATTGGCCGAATTCAATCTGGGGAACCCATCAGCCGTTGTCTGATGACGACTTAGCTTTTCATTACCTTTATAAAAAAAAAGAATCTGCATTCACAGTAGCCGAAATGCCGTCTGCACCTAAAACACCTACACGAAGTATCGATGTTTGTGTATTGTTTGTAGAAACATTCCACTTGTGTAATTAAAGAGACACATTGCTTTCACTACAAAACTGCCTTTGATTAAACCCTTACACAAGTCATTGTTAACTGGGTGTAAACTGGCTACACAATCTGGTCATAGACGTCGTCTCTCAACTCCAACTCTATTCTCGCATCTTAAATTGCTAATTGGGCTGTAACCAATGAGGAAGAGAGGAAGGAAGAGGGAGTCTTGGCCCAGATTATTACATGGATAGGACAGACTGTAAAAATGAACGGCCACTCTGGGATTAATAATGATTTCTGCAGAGCGTGCCTAATGGTGTTACCAATTGGTCCAATGACATAATGACAAAGTGTTTTTTTTCGGTGCCTCTGCAGGTCTATGCTATCCTGGTGAGTCACCCTCCCCAGTCCAATGACCACCTGACTCCGACGCCTGTCTCATACACTGCAGGCTTCTACCGCATCCCTGTGGTGGGCCTCACCACCCGCATGTCCATCTACTCAGACAAGGTGAGCGGTGGATGGGAGATATATATATATATATATATATATATATATATATATAT
>NC_045748.1:1656657-1658394 GCF_008692095.1 Etheostoma spectabile | reverse complement strand
ATATATATATATATATATATATATATAGATAGAGAGAGAGAGAGACAGAGAGAGAGAGAGAGAGACAGAGAGAGAGAGAGAGAGACAAAAACAGGAAGAGAGCGATGGAGTAAGGCGCTCCCCTGGGGCGGCTTCAAAGGTTTCCTAGATTAAATGTCCTATCACTGTCCATTAGATGAGCTGTGAATAAATGGCTTCCCTGCTGAAAATTGAAAGGGCATCATTAATAATGCTTCTGACCTGAGTTATGTTTTTATGAAGCACAAACCTCTAAGATACAACTTTAAAGCAATGACATACAGTAAGTGAAATGCCAGGGACTTTAATAACTTAAGTTCACACATCCCTGCTAATCTTGCAAGTTAAATGAAATCAGAGGCAATGAATCCATGAATTTAAAGAATGTGCAGATATAAGAAGCGATGTTAATCCAACACACTTTTTGTGTTGTTTGGCAGTTGAGTTCATATCTATCTATGCGCAGCATGGCTCACTGCACCTTTAAGGAATTTTTATGCTTTTTTAGACAATGTTTGTCCTTTGGCATTGGCTTTTGTTGTACCACCTAAAAGACTGTTTATCATTAATGCATTATGTCCCTTTTTCTAGAACCATTACAGCTGCAGGCATTTCAACTTACAATACATTGGAAGTTTTTTTAGTTGCGGTAATAAAAGTACTCTACTGTCTAGAAGCTAGACACAGAAGAAAATAGAAAAATGCCCAGCCCAGCCTGTTTGCTCCATGAACTTTGTGGCTTTGACAGATAAATAACTAGAGTTATCATCACCACAGCCACGATGGGCTTTGTCACGTGAATGTAAATCAGAGTTGCTTTTCTTGGGAGGAAAATTTTGATGGGCCTGGCTTTGTGCACAACATTGTACGTTACCGAGTGTTTACATGAATTACACTGCTACATGTAGTTACCTGCTACCGTTAGGAAAACCTGTAATCATGGTTACTGATTGTTTATTTCTACTCTGGAACATGTTCCATTGTGTAGCTTTAGCCTTTTTATCATAGATTTTTCATGGTAAAAAGTTCCGCTACACTCCGTACCAGTCGTTTCCCGGCTGCAATGACGGACGTAAGAGAGTGCACAGATGCAGCAGATCTGGAAAAACCGACGGCTTAAAGAGGCAGGTGCTCCAACAGAGTGTTTCAGACAGAGGGTGAATACATTTTCCGCAGATATAGACAGTATGAAAAATGTACTAACTTTCAGTCCTTACCCCAGCGGCCTGGGTTTGATTCTGACCCGTGGCCCTTTGTTGCCTTTGATTCCCCCTTTTTCTCCCACTTTCCTGTCTTCAGCTGTCCTACCCATTAAAGGCCAAAAAAAGCCCAAGAAATAATCTTTAAAGGGCAGGAATCTGCCCTAGTGGCAGCTTTTTGTCCATTATTTCCTCCATGATGATTCATCCATGATGATTCACACATTAAAAATGAAGTTGTTGTTGGAGAACTGTCAACTCCACAATGTTAATCTCCATTTCCTGCTTGGTGCTCCTCAGAGTATCCACCTGTCCTTTCTGCGGACAGTCCCTCCCTATTCCCACCAGGCGCACGTGTGGTTTGACCTGATGCGGGAGTTCAACTGGAACCACATCATCTTGATAGTGAGTGATGACCACGAGGGGCGGGCCGCTCAAAAGAGGCTCGAGACCCTCTTGGAGGAGAGAGAAACAAAGGTGAGACGCTTCAGCTCCTAAGCCCCCTCTCCTCCCCCCCTGC
>NC_045748.1:1654296-1656647 GCF_008692095.1 Etheostoma spectabile | reverse complement strand
GAGTGTATGAGCATGAGCGCGCGAGTGTGTAAGGTTTTGTAAACCTCAAAGGTCTTCTGTGTAACTGTTTTCCTTTCTGTTGTGTGGCCACATCTCTTTCTCACCATTGTGTAAACATTGGCTAACATTCCTAGAGACATCAACAACAGTGTCTAATGTGGTCTAATCTGACAAAAGTTTGTACGTTTATTTGCTCATCTTCACGTTGCTTTTCGCCATAGTCCAAATTATCCTGTGTCTATCCACATTGGGAGCCAAATAGCGGACTTTAACTTGGGGCTTTGCAAACCATCACAGACTGAAGTGTTTTATTGGGGCCACGGCGGACGCCAGGTGTTCCTCTCAGTGGAGATGAATGACCGGCTTCATTACACAGAGGCCTTGTGTTTATTGCAGCGTGCTAGGTCATGTTCACATGATATGGGAGATGGTTTTGCCTTTTCAGATACCGCTGATGAATCCATTTTAAGTGTAGCTCTGAGCAGTGCATGTGGGTCAGTGAAATGCTGATCTTCTTTGAGCCAAAACAGGCTTGAGACTGCAATGATGTGTGCCCTTTAGGAACAGCGAGAGAGCGAGCGAGAGAGGGAAAAAAACAACTATTTCTATTTCATCCATTTAATAAGATGAAATTACCTTGGGATATTTTTTTTCTTCCCCTTCTATACTCTATGATGCTTGACTGTCTCTGGGGCACTTTGCTGTAATTGTGCGGCAGAATGAAATGAGTCCTGTTTCAGAGATTTAATTAAATCAGGAGCTGATAGACGCTGAATATTAGATGTCACATACCCGAGGTAGTTCACATAAGGCAGCTACAGCTAAAGTGAAAGCTGCTCAAATGAAGTGACCCTGATCAATATTGATTAACAGCCACAAATGGGAACACATTTCAAACATTTGGGTTAATCAAGTTGGATTGTGCAACCACATGCGGTTAATACAATTATACTGGCATATCTAGATGGGACTCACATCCTGCACTCGAGAAGATACATTTGTGTGTTAAAAGCCTTTGATGAGAATCCAGAAAGTTCTTTTTAGGTTTGCAGAATATGGGTTTGGATCTTAAAATGAACCCATCTGTGCGTCACATTCAATCTTAGAATAATGAGGGAACTAGCTGCAGCCCTCTGCTAGGAGGCTTTATTCACCCATTAAATTAGTTGTGACTGCAGGGCCCGCTCGAGCAATTTTGGGGGGATTCATTTAAGAATTCCTCCTAAATGTGGCCAGCAATAATGACACCGAAAACCGGGTCAAGGATAAGGTTGGCAATATAGTGTTTGTTTGTAGTGTCAACAAATCCATATGTCCATATTCTGCTGTGCCATGTTCATCAACGAGCCACACCGTTGCACTAGGAGACATATTGAGTTGCTGAGTTGATCACATATACACTGTCCTGCTACTTACTCCGCCAAATGTGTATTGATCCACAGCTGAAAATAGTCCCCTACGAATGCATCTTTTCTTCCTGTTTGAGTGATGTTTGCCCAGCTGCTCTACAGGAAAATACTGAATTTTATAAGAAAATCTGTAGAGGCAGACTAAAGTATTGTCAGTTGGTATTTACATGGTTTTTATTCACAGTAACAAAGTAATAATACCCGTTTGGTAGAGGGTCATTCAAATTGAAAGTGAATATAAAAACGTACATTAAAAAAGAGGACATAATAATCTTTAAGATACACTCCTTTATTTTATAAAACAATAAAAGCACCACTTAATATCATAATTTAGTGAAGATTTGTTGTTTGGTTCTATGACACAGTCAGGAATTTGATACTTTAAATACTTAAATGAAGAAAAAGAAAAGGAGCAGAGGATCTAAAGAAGTTTAGGTTTGTGTGTGCGCCCCCTGGGGGGCTCCACGGCACAGCTACTCAGCTCATTCTGGGCCCGGCTCCGACGCCCCATGTATGTCACAACATCTGCAGGGGGATAAACCTGTAGCAGCTCTTTTGTTGTACGTTTGTTTGGATGACGCGTTGACAGCTTTGATTGTTTTCGCTGATGTAAATGGCTGTGCGTTTGGATGTGGCAGACGGCAGCGCTGTCACATTATGCTCTAATTAAAAATGTGACGTGTTATTCTTGCTAATCACCCTGTTGTGCTGCATACACTCAGTAAATGTACATGTTCTTTTCAGCCCCGTGGCAAGTCGTTAGCGAGGTCACACATTCACAGGGGAATCACTGTCCCTACCACCAAAGAGGCTCTGGACACAGTGGATTTCGCCAGAGTGCAAATGTGACCAACATAACATGAAATATTAATGCCTGACTGAGGATCCAAAAATAGAGCGCTCAGAAAATCTCTTGGGGGAGAAAAAACAAAGACAGTTTTT
>NC_045748.1:1642350-1654286 GCF_008692095.1 Etheostoma spectabile | reverse complement strand
TGTCCACAATGTTGCTGCATGTTTCTCATGGAAGGATTTCTACCCGCTGAAGATGCATCCAATCTCTTGTGTGATAAGGGAACGCAAGTTACTTGGTAATTACACAGTAGCTAAGGTGTTCTGATTGAGTCAACTGAACTGTGTTCCTATCAAGGAAATGTAAAAAGTGGAATTAGCTATAATCCCACTGACAAGTCTTTTCATTAGAACGGATAAATGGTTGGCATTCAGGTTGCAATCCTTCAGTTTGGATGGAATTATTTAAATTGTGATTATGATTCAGGACATTTGATTTTGAGTTGCTTGTCAGCTTGACGAGGGTGCTGAGGGACGGTCACCGTCGACTTTGTTAAGGGATGGAATCTGAGCCAGGGCGCACTAAGGGGTGAGCTGTACAGCAAGCTGTGGAAGAAACTCTGTGAAGCAGAAAGATGATGTGTTATCCTGTAAAATGGCTACCAGTCTCAGGCAGAACGCCAGAGTGTCTGCTCTTACTTCAAGCGGACTGGTATCCAAAATGGGGACGCCTCAGATGTCCGAATGAAGTTCATCCTGCTCAGCACATCCTGAGAGTTCGTATGTTGTGCTGTGACCAAATTCCATACTATTGTTCTACAACGACTTTATACTATATTGTTTTGTCACATACTTTACTGTTTTATACCAACAGGCAATGATACAAGACGTGCATCGACGTCTGTCAAACTGCAACTTTGGAATGTCACTGCCACTTAGATTAGAGGAAGACAAATGTTTTTTTTTAAATTAATTTCACTTTATTCATTCATTATTATTAGCAGCTGTGATGAGAGCCTCCATTTCCGTTACCGGAGGGAATCGTTGGCCTGTGTTTGGGATTTAAGCTTTTGCTTTGATTCGATTTGATTGTGTAAATCCTAGATTGAATTTGTAATTCCAGTTGTACTAAAATGTGTGCAAGTATTAAACAAAAGATACATCTAGCTAAAATAGTCTCTAGAGTAGATAGATAAACAAGATAAATCCATGTAGAATATAGATACAACATCTACATTCTGGCTTTTTTTATATGTTGTTCCCAGTGTCTCGATCACACTAGTTAATAACACTTAGGATGGAACTGGTGAAAATGCTGCCCCCCCCCCCCAAACCGATGTCTGGATAGATTAGCAGTTTTTGAGTGCAGGTTTGCAAGTTTACACATTGTCATTGTAAAAATTCTAACGAGGTCTTCATATTTTTTTTAGGATGCCACAATCGTGATCACACTTTGGATTTGATGGTGTGTTGATGTCGTCTGCTGGTCTATGGTTGTTTGTTAAAAGTTAAGACTACAGTTGTGTTATGTTACTGTAGTTTTCAGTACGGCGAAGAAGCTGGAACTTAGCATTTTGTGTTGATCATTGCTGGAGCCAGAGCGCTTTGATTCAGCTGAATCGGCATCACTGATAATTTATGCTATGAATACAATGAATACATTTTCCTGATCCTTAGTCGTGTTTGATATCTTGAGCCAGTGTCCATGATTTCAGCTGTATTTGAAAGCGGTCATCTCTGATGATTTGCAAGCCCCACTGTTAAAGATCCCAATTTGAAGCAGAAAAGTGGAGATTTGTTGGAATGCTTTACTGCCCTCCATTTTCAACTGTTTATAATATTTTTCTGTGTCTGCATATTTTCTCTGTGCACATTACTCATCAGAATAAAAAAAGGAACTATGAAAACCTCGACCAACTGTCCTATGACAACAAGCGAGGACCTAAGGTATATTTGCATGGTCAATGCACGCCGCCCACCAACTTTCCAAACGTAGCAACTAGAAACCAGCCCAAACCAGTCACCAGCAGACCCAGAAATGTTCCTCTCTTGGTAGCACGTGTTTTCTTTAATTTTTTACTTTGAGACATTTCCCTATGATTTAAATGAAGAATGATTTTGTTATGAAAAATCTATAATTTTCGGTCATTAAAAGAAAGAAAGATATCAGTGAACAGCGCCCCGCTTTTATCATTTTCATTTTCTCCTTCAATAAAGGAATGCATGAACTCAGAACACACATACTCACACACAAAAAGAGTTTGCAAGTCCATTCCTTTGTGGAGAACCGGTAGTGTGGGACAAAACCGTTTCCCAGATGCTACTTCCTCCTGTTCTGTAGCACTTCCCTTAGTATTCAGCAGTTTCTTTGTTGGGGGAAAACGTCCCCCTCACCCCCCCCTTCACCCGTTTTTAGTTACTGGTTGCATTGACCTTCTTCTCCCCTCTACCTAACACATGCACGTCCTTTTTTTGGAGCCTTGATAACCCTCAGTTTGCATGCGAACAAATGCAAAAGTTTTTTTTCCCTTCAAGCTTTTTTTTTTTTTTTTTTTTTTTTTTTTTTTTTTAGTTCAGCCGGTTCCCCTGGATCGCTTTCCTTTTTATCTGTCTCTCGTTTTCAAACTAAATCGGCCAAGCTCGAACCAAGCAGGTAAAGAGGCAGCATGGTGTCTAAGGTAGGGAAAAGTAGCTGGCTTGACCTTTCTTATGCCCCGATCACAGGCAGAGAAAGTCCTCCAGTTCAGCCAGGAGACTAACTTAACTGCCCTGCTGCTGGAGGCCAAAGAGCTGGAGGCCCGAGTCATCATCCTGTCCGCCAGGTGAGATCTGCGGCCCTGAGCACACATCCATTTTAAGTCCCAAAAGGAGCATTGGTTAAGGTATCATATTTACCACACACTGGCTTAAAATCACCTTAGCCACGATCCAAGACGATCGTTTGGATGGTAAAGGTGATGTACGTTGTTTTCATTGTGCTGATTATTGTCTTGATTAATCAGTTGGTCTATAAAATAGTAACTCCTAATTTTTAGTATTCCAAAAACGTCAACTTAAAAGTTTGATTTGTATTTCTTAGCATAAGACAGAGAAAAATATTTAGAATTTGGAAGGTTTGCATATTTTGCATAAACAATTAAATGATTATTCAAATAGTTGCTGATTCATTTCCTGTTGATTGAATAATCAATAAGCTCGAGCTTAAACGAAATTCAACTTTACTTTTTACTCTTCTGGATCCAGCTGACAGTTACAGTTAACATCTAAATTATGTCCATGTACATCTCGCCGGATTTCAACAAAAACAAAATGTGCAGAGCACTTTTTTAAGGCAGTGTTTTCCACAGTATGAGTTCCTTCTGCTGTCATGACGCAGCCTTATAAAAAACAACAACATCTTGTTCCAGCATCCCACACCACCATAAACACAATAAGATATGCCTTGTGAGATGGCCACTGAGGTAGATCAGGCGATCAGTCTTGCCATGACACTGATAATATCGCACTGTTGCTTGCTCTGTAGGAAACTACTAGAACTGTTGGGTCCTTGTAAATTCTGGAGTGTGGTCTAGACCTACTCTATCTGTAAAGTGTCTCGAGATAACGCTTGTTATGAACTGATACTATAAATAAAATTGAATTAAAATTGAATTGAATAATATCTCTCTCCGTCCGCCACAGCTAGCATGACGTATAGATCAGAGGTGTCAGGGACGGCCTCCACTGGTCCACCAACATCACACCAACAGATGGCAACTGGCAGACACTGACTTGCCATGTAGTTAACAAAAAATAGTAGCGGAAAATGTTTCTCAAGAGCCTAAAAAAACACTTGTCATTGATTATACAATTATTATAAATATGAATGGAAGTTAATGCCATCTTATTCTCACATGTATTGTGGGTGAAACAGTGCTCTGTGCTTCGATGGGGTCACCAGTGTCACAGAACATGTCATGAAAATTACAAGCTAGAAGAGACAGGACTAAGAATAAAACAAAATTGACACACACTTGTCTTGTGCGTGGTAAGGCATCCGAGATTTGCTCGGTTGTCTTTCACTATGACACGCTGCGCCAGATGTGTTGAGTGATTGTCACGCCTCACACTCACTTTCATTCCCGATGCCCCATCTCCTTTATCTGGCTGATGCCATGTAGTCTGATCCTTGGTTGGGATTGAATATTGCTACATTCAGTAGCTCAGTCCGGGAGTTGGGTTGGGAACCGGAGGGTCGCTGGTTCAAGGTCACATACGGATCAAAGTATGGTGGTGGACTGGTAGCTGGAGAGGTGCCAGTTTACCTCTTGGGTACTGCCAAGGTGCCCATGGGCAGCCTCCCCACTCTGACATCTCTCCATTTAATGCATGTATAGGTGCTGAGGATGTGTGTGTTTAATTCAGGCCTGTGTGTAATTTATAATTTCCCCTTGTGGGACTAATAAAGAATACATTCATTCATCTTAATCTTAAATAGGAAACAATTTATAAGGAAAATCAGGGCTCAAGAGAATAAAAGTTGGCGTCCCGCTAGCTAAAAGTCTTAGGCACACACCCAAAAAACTGCAACAACCCTGGGTCAATTCCAGCTGCATCTTTTTCCTCTCTATCTCCCCTCATTCCCTGTCTCCCTCAGGAGTATCTAAAGATATCCAGTTAAATTAGAAAAAAAGAGATAAAGTCCTTACTTTAAAATGAAGACATTTCTCACAAATAATGTCATGTAATGTAGAAATTGGCTGTAATCAGTTCGACATGCACCAATTCCAAACTAATGTGAATGAATCAATCACTCCTAAAACACAAAATGTCTTCCTTTCACATTCATTCAGCTTACTGTGATGTAAAAACAAACAAACAATCTTTTGTCAAACTCCAGTGAGGAAGACGCTGCTGCAGTGTACAAGGCTGCCCGCTTTCTCAACATGACGGGCTCGGGGTACGTGTGGCTGGTGGGCGAGCGGGAGATGTCGGGTAAAGCCCTGAACGAGGCGCCAGACGGTACGTTCATCCAGCGGAGATCAGTGGGAATATATACGAGTTAACCCCGGCTTTACTCAGAGGCCGACCATAACACATCCAGGATTAGAGGGATTAACCGATGGATGCATTACATGATTAACTCTATGACTGCTTGTTGTGTTGTTGAGCATTTAAACGTTTAAGCATTATGAGTTTAAAGGTTTAAATGTGCTGTGTATCTACAGTAGCTACACTTTTAGTTTCAGTGTCTATGTCTTGGATTATCCGTAAACTCCATTCATTGTGCTATTCTGCTATATTAATGTCCTGATTTCTAATGAATTACTAAAGGAGAGTTTTGCAACACATTACTGATAGAATGGTAAGCTACAACAGCCTTTCTTGTCTCTATTCCTGGAGTCTCTCACAATATTTTCTATCACTTTGTTGTCACAAACGTCAAGCGTCTTCCCCTCCCCCTCCCCTCCCCCGGGCACTTTCACACAACCAATCCCTGCAGAGCATTTGTTGTCCTGTCCATGTCCAGTCTCTTCCACCTTCGCTGCAGCTTCTTCCAGGAGTCTGCAAGGCTGACGGACCTGGTTGCAATCAGAAAACTTAGCTGAAGTTGGATTGTTGCTTGGTTTAAATTTAGGTCTGATGGTATTTATGTTTATTCCTAACACAAATAATGTTTTGCCTGTGCTGATTCCCAACCCTTAGCTGGTAAGGCAGAGAAAAAAAAAAGATCCAACTTCAAGGGACTCTTTACACATGCTGTGTAAAGGTCATCTGTGGCAACATCAGCAAAATGATCCATTTATTCTGCTGCGTCGTCTCATAAACGACAAGATGTGGCTATTATCTGAGTTATCTTCCCTGAGATGTACCGGCATCAAAGGTGTATCATGCAGCTGATGTAGGACCTTTATTCAGGATGTCTAAACTGGAGGCCCTATAAGTTTTTTTTTACACGTTGTGCATTGCAAAAGGATCCAGAGAGGCCGTGGTTTGCTCTGGTCAGTGATTATGTTTTGTTGTTGGCCTGGTCTCAGGTCTGATCAGCCTCCAGCTTATCAACGGGAAGAATGAGTCAGCCCATATCAATGATGCGGTGGCTGTGGTGGCGCAGTCCATCCAGGAGCTCTTTGAGAAGGAGAATATAACAGAGCCTCCGAGAGGATGTGTGGGCAACACCAACATCTGGAAAACGGGGCCACTCTTTAAACGGTAAGCTTGAATACAGATGTAATTGCTTCTTCACTTTATTCACTGAAATATGATGAAGGTGTGATCACCTTATAAAATGGTTTGTTGAGGGGGTTTACGATTCAGTTGTTGTGGCAACCAACTTCATAAAATAGCTGGATCCTAACACTCTTTCAGATTTTTATTTCCAGGGCATATTTTTATTAACTTCAAGACCAATACATTTCTTTGACATTTAGGGTTGGGATTAATTAACTATGAGACCAGGGAAATATTTTCAGGAAAGTGTCTCAAAAAGTGTATAACTTAAACTTAACAACTGACTTAATTTAGCCATATACATCAAATCCAGACTGATCTGAGAACAGCTGATTTCAATTTAACACATTTTTGCTCAGTTTCTGTTGAGTTTAAATCATGCATGTTTTTAATTACCATTAAAGCAGCACTATCAATTTATTTAGATTAACAACTGATCAGACTTCTAATGTGAAATGTGTCAGTTCGCCCCAGTCCCCACAGTTCCTTCCCATTTTTGTCAGTTTTGACCGGAACGCTGCAGTACACAATTCCGGGTCATCAGATTTTCCATAAAGTTCTAGAAACTCTAATTATCACTTCAAGTGACATTCTCCTGACCCACTTAGGGTGGTTTCTATTTCTCAACCGCATAACAAGCAATGACTACACTGCTTCCAAACTGATGTTTTGACAAAAAAAGTCATTCATCAGGGATTTTAACACCTGCACTGAACTAAGAGCCCTGAGCTGACACAATGATATGCAGTCCTCGACAGTAGCCATGCACAAACATGTGTGCTCACTGCTCATACACATAAATAATAATTTTTATTTGCTTGTCACAGGGTGCTGATGTCATCTAAATACCCAGAGGGCCTCACAGGACGGGTGGAGTTCAATGACGACGGAGACAGGAAGTACGCCCATTACAGTATACTCAACTACCAGAAGGGTCGACTCATTCAAGTCGGCGTGTACAATGGGACACAGGTAAACTGACAGACAGGGACAACTTCAGCCCTGTCTCCTAAAAATGATGTTCCCGTTACATTTCTTTTTGACGTATCACAAATAAGGTTCTTCTTACAGTCCGGTGCGTAGTCAGGTTGGGGTGGATGGATGGGTCAAACAAACACTGGACTTTCACCCATTGGATCCCTGTTTATGTCCCATGTAAAACCAAAAGTCAAGAGACAGTTTAGAAACACGATCACCCTAAATCAGAGTAATTTCCTGGATGTGAGTCACCACGCCCCTCTAGGAGACTAGCTGCAAGTCCAGAGTGTATTCGTTGCAATGGGCCCTGATAAAACAAATTTAAGTTATATAATCATCTACACAGTGTTCACTACACTTTCAAACAAAGCCAAGCCCATTTAGGAGGCAGGAAGTGTGCACCGTTACATACCATTGGCGCAACGTGTAATGCGAAACCTTTAGTTATTAAGAATCTTTGCTGGTACGAGGACATGTTGAAACAAACGTAATCCAGAAGAGAATATGCTTCTGTCCAAACAAGATTGAGAATGCAGTCCAGTTGTGTGAGAACACACTTTTTGAGGAGACAGGGTTGGCCTATTTGACAAAACATAATTTAAGAAAAACAAATTCAAGTCCATGCCCTAGTTTATACTTACTGCCCAAATGTAAGTCGTATCTTCTCATGTTTGTGGTCTATTTTTTTTTATTTGCACTGGACATGCAGCTCCAGTTTTCTATCTATAGTACATTGCAGTTAATGTAGGACAATTCAAAAACACTGCAGGTCAGCCAAAGCTAGCACCATGCTGCAGCATTCTGTCCTAGTGAATTAGAAGGCTATTACAAATATTCACTGTTTTTTATTAGTATAAGTAACTGGAACATACAGTACATAAAGACATGTGTTTCCCTGTGTTGGCCTATTTCACCTCTGACCACAGCACAGCCCCCATGACTGACAAGAAGTTAAACTGCATGGAGGCCAGCAACACCAGTGTTAGTAGACCAGGTGTTCAGTTACTTTTTGATAATTAAAAATAACTAAAAATAACTTTTCTAGGATTTACATGTAACTTTTGGTTGAATCTTTCTTTGCCATGAACATCTTTGCTAAGCAGTTTACAAAGCACAACCATGTTTTTTCCCACATAGATTTCCGACCTTCCAGGTGCTCACTGGTTTCCATTTAGAGGCCAATATTCGTGATTATTACCCACTGGAAAACGGCAATGAATGAAAGCACAAAACAACAGCATTTCCCATTAGGGATAGTCTTTTGGGTTTGGCTTTCCAACAAAAACATAAATTCAACTTGAATGGAAGGACGGGAACATGATCCTTCATCAGAACTGCATAACCCTGTTACTTTAACATAACATCACTGTATTGGTTTTTGGTAAGAAGTCACTCCATAACCACTGAGCAAACTCCCTCTGCTAAGGAAGACTGTGAGATGTGGTTAAAAGCTCTGGGAAAAGCTAGTTAGTTGACCTAGTGTTCCTCACCTAGTATTCTGTCCTTATACATTCATTTGTAGTAAATGGTGGATATTTAAACGGGCCAGCCATGCAAACACAGCAAAATGTAAGGACTGTGAGGATCAGCACTTTAGTTTGCTGGCAATAGGTATCATAATAACAATAGTTTCTATTACCCTCAGGTATGACACATAAGTCAGAGGTTGATGAAGTTAATTAAAGAAACGCTGAGCTGTGCTTATATAAAGCTGACTCATTAGTGATGCTCACCCACAGCACTGGAGCCTCATCAGCAGGACGCTTTCTGTCAGCACTCACCTATGATACTGTGTATGTGTGCGGCATCCCTGCAGGTGGTGATGAACAATCAGCGGAAGATCATCTGGCCCGGAGGAGAGACTGAGAAACCACAGGGCTTCCAGATGTCCACTAGATTAAAGGTAGGGTGCCTTCACATCGCCGCTGCAATGTGATGTTTTTGTCTACATAAAGAGCTGAGCTGATATACTCGCGTTGGACAATCAGGTGATTCTTGGTTCTCAGAGGGGAGTGAAGATAGTCTATGCTCATAGCGCGATGATATATATGCTATTAATTTTATCTCTTCAAATTTGTCATAGGCCTGCAAAGAACCTCTCATCTGCATCTTCGTCAGATGTTTTTACATTAGTCTGTCTTTGTGTGTCCATGTGTATCTGGGCGTTTGTACATGTGTGTATCTGCTGGTTTTTTTCTTTTCTCTCTTTCTCTCTCTCTCTCTGTCTCTCTGTCTCTCTCACTCGCCGAAGTCCCTCGGGATCCAAACGGATCCAGCTCTGACTACATGTTAAACAGCTTTCTGTCCCGTCTGTTGTAGATAGTGACGATACACCAGGAGCCATTTGTGTATGTGAAACCCACTCAACCGGATGGAACATGCAAGGAGGAAATCACATTAAATGGAGTCTTAATTAAAAAGGTTATCTGCACTGGGCCCAATGAGACCATCCCAGGTAACCTATCAGGGACGTTTATATTATCACTGTGCTTTTACTGCACCCGCCAAACATCCACTGGAGATGCATACATATATATGCAGTAGGTATCTATATATGTATGCATGTAGCTGAATGTGCCATTCAGAGTGAGTGATTGTTGGGATGCTGGGACATGCTTGGTCTGTGTGCTGTGTTTCTGGCAAACAGTGTGACTGTGTGTGGTCGTCTGCAGTGCACTGTCATGCATTTTGTTCAGTCTACATGCGCCGCCTTTGGATTAAAAACCAACGTGATTCCTCAAGAGTGATTGTAACTTGCAACTGTTGCTGGTTTTGTTACAGGACGCCCAATTGTGCCCCAGTGTTGTTATGGATTCTGTATCGATCTCCTCATCAAGTTGGCCATGACCATGAACTTCACCTACGAGGTGCATCTGGTGGCTGATGGAAAATTTGGAACTCAAGAGCGGGTTAGTTTTACACTCACAACCATATTTGTTTGCATGAGGCACAGATGGCACCCAATACCCAATACCATAACTTGAATAGTTTGTAATCTTATTTCACTTCACAAACAGTAGTGATCTCACTAACCATTCCAAGCTGAAGCAAAAAGCGGTCATTAAGCGGATCCCCAGATATCAAATGTCCAGCAGGTGAACTTGCCCATCGTCACTGATCTGGAGTCAGTTTTGAATGTCTACACTAGGATAGATTAGGCGAGCAGAAGTCTACATCCACGACTTTCCACTACCGGATTGCTTTTGGCCGGTTGTCCGTTAACTTGTGCTTTCTTTGTGTTGGTATTCTAAACTCCGGTGGATTTCTGAGGACTATGCAGGATAAATCCTAGACTATCTGTCCAATCAGACTACAGCACAAGCCTTTTATATGGTCCACCCTCGAAATATCGCAATATGACGTGACAGTAACAGCGTCACATATCACAAAATGTCACCATCTTGTCATGCTCTAACCTAATGCATTTGTGTCTGAACTACTAGCTTACCGCGCCAATGGTGGACGTGATAGATCATCCAGTCATCGGCCAGCCTCCCAACAGTTTTCAATCATGGCTTTTAACAAACCACCTGCCGCATCAGTTTAACACTAACCATCTATATACTTCTAACACAGCATTTAGTATGAGAATCATTATTTTGATGTGTTAACAATAACACACAGTAGTCCTGTATACTCACATCAGTTTGCAAAAAAAAGACGGAAGAGGATATAATTCAAATGACGATAAAAATCATTGTGATGATGTGAAAGCGGTCGTTTTAGGTTTATCACTTGAATCTTGGCTTTACAGAGCTTTTAAGCACATTTCAGCTCATTTTGTTTTGTGGAAATATCTATTTCTAACCCAGAAAAGACCTGTCCTATAGGCATGAGCACACTATTCTACACTTTTGTTGTACTTTGGTGCATGATTTTATCAATTCCGGAAAAGAAGCAAGCTCCCTTCTGTAAGACGGAGCTAGTTTACCCTAGAATTTATATCCCCACTAGGCTGACTCAAATCCTCAAAGCTTGGAACCGTTCTGTTGTCTAGACGACAGCAGGTTGATAGCTGATTCTCATGCTTACGCCTTTCTTTTGGGACTTCAGGTAAACAACAGTAACAAGAAAGAGTGGAATGGCATGATGGGAGAGCTCCTGGGGGGCCTGGCTGACATGATTGTAGCCCCGCTGACTATAAACAACGAACGAGCGCAGTACATCGAATTCTCCAAACCCTTTAAATATCAAGGTCTCACCATCCTCGTTAAAAAGGTAAGAGTCTGCCTTTAACCTTTAGTAAAAAAGCTTTTAAAGTTATGTTGGGCAGTATATGGCAGATGTATTGGGCAGATTTTCAGAAGCTTAAAAGTCCGGGTAGAGCAAAATCTGTGATCTTTTTTTCTAAACCCAGTATACGTGGTAGAAAATAATTGCAAATGTGAAAAAGACACTAGATTGTGTAGACTTTTCCTGTGTCCAGGATATTTGGGTGGTCTATAATAATGGTTCCATGATGCCCTGGAGCTTAACTTTTCAAATCAGTCAGCACTAGCCATGACCATCGTTCTTTGATAAATTAATGTTACCTCAAAGTTCCCTGCAATTAACCACACAATTTCAATTCATTTCTGCTGTATGATTTCCAACACGCACAAACATGAACAGACACACAAGCGGGTCTGCAACAGTAGGAAAAACATGAGAAACCTCAAAATACATAGCAAAACTGTCCAGCAAATATGTAAACTATACATGGGTATAAAGTGGAGGAAATAACAGACATTCTACGTTAGTGTATTATGTGTAAGGTTATCAAAGATGTTGATTATCAATCAAAAACCCATTGCGGTGTGTGTTTTCAGGAAATCCCTCGCAGTACATTGGACTCGTTCATGCAGCCGTTCCAAAGCACGCTGTGGCTGCTGGTGGGTCTTTCGGTGCATGTGGTGGCGGTGATGCTTTACCTACTAGACCGGTTCAGGTACAAGGGGGACCTGTGTGTGTGT
>NC_045748.1:1629601-1642340 GCF_008692095.1 Etheostoma spectabile | reverse complement strand
GTGTGTGTGTATGAGTGTACCCATGTGTGTGTGTTTGTGTGTACTCACGAATGAATCAGTGAATGTGTACATGTGTGTAAACATGCACTCCTGAGCACTGCAGATCTTCCCTCGGTGTGGACTCGAAGGCAGACGGAGGGGAAGATTGTCTCCAAAACATCCCACCGCTCTTTCCCTGTGTGTCTGTTTTCTTTCTGACTTTGTCTCCCTCTTACTTTGCTCACTCATGTTCAGTTCCCTTCCCTGCCTGGGGTCGCAAGGGTTTTCCCCTCTACGGGTTCTCTGCAATTTCTCAGTTTTATCTCCTGCAACCCTCCCAATTTCTTCCCTCTAGCCCGTTTGGAAGATTTAAAGTAAACAGTGAAGAAGAAGAAGAAGATGCCCTCACCTTATCATCTGCTATGTGGTTCTCCTGGGGAGTGTTGCTGAATTCTGGAATCGGTGAAGGTGAGATAAAGAATGAAAATCAGTGAGGAAAATCTCCAAATCATCACTTGCTCATCAGTAAATGTTACCTTTCTCCCAGAACCCGGTAATGCTCCTGAATACTTTGGTGTTTACACAGTTTTGCAGTTGTATGAAGACCAAAATCAAGGCGTACGTGGCTCCAGGTGTCATGTTTTTCATAGAGGATGACAAATTAGTTCCTTTCAAATCACATTTAGTAAAGAAAGACGGTGATGTGGCTCGTCTTTTAACAGTTTATACCTGTTGCCTTTGCTTGTGCCATCTGTCTTCCAGTTTTACTTTTCATGTCTGGTATTTTTAGTAAGCTATATTTTTATTCCTTTGTAGACGTTGTGCAATTCTTTAGGGGGTTTAATGTAGTTTGGGTTATGCATGAGTTATTGATCATTGCTATCAGCACTGGTAATAACAGAAGTAGCAGTGTTTTGATTGGTTGAACTCATACCTAAAAGGAAGTGAAGGATCCCGCTAACTACTCTACATGACTAATCCAATTACTGAGTTGAAAACTCCCCACACAGGTGCCCCGCGCAGCTTCTCAGCGAGAATCCTGGGCATGGTTTGGGCCGGATTTGCCATGATCATTGTGGCTTCTTATACTGCCAACCTGGCTGCCTTCCTGGTGTTGGACCGGCCTGAGGAGCGCATCACCGGCATCAATGACCCAAGAGTGTGTACAGGGCGATGCTAGAGCATGTTAATACACACTATCATTACTAACACACGCTACATGACTTAGTTGTCTTTGTTTGACTGTTTGTGTCTTGTCCCCGTTTCTTTATGCAGCTGAGAAACCCATCGGACAAGTTCATCTACGCCACGGTGAAGCAGAGCTCCGTGGACATCTACTTCCGGCGGCAGGTGGAGCTTAGCACCATGTACCGCCACATGGAGAAGCACAACTATGAGAGTGCCGCCGAGGCTATCCAGGCCGTGCGTGACAAGTGAGTCTCGGCCAGGCCGGGCCGACCAGAGTACGTGTCGGCCGGCTGATCGACCTATCAGACACACAAACCAGGGCCAGTCCAGTCAGCTAGGAGGGGGGGGGGGGGACATGGACTACTGGACCAGGCGGAAGCGGCAGGGCTTACTGCTGCGTTCCCTCTGGTCCAGGCTCATTGCCCAGCCAAGACAGAAGTCAGGGACAGGCGCGAGTGTGGACGAGTCAACAGCACTGGCACCAGTGTGAGGTTAAGCTAACATTGAGTGGAGGAGCACCCTTTTTCAGGTTGTACCCAGACGAACATCTTTGAGATGGGGGGAGTCCAATGGGGGGACGCGCCCTCACCCATCTGGCATTGGATTTCATTTGGGGCCATAAACAGCGGTAGGGATTGCTGGTAAACGCTGAATGACACACACGATCTGGTGTGCGAGAGAGAGAGAGGGGTGGGAGCCGCAAATGTGTATGTAAATCATTGTACTGTTGCACCGTAACCCCCTCCTTCCCCTCCTCCCCCCCTCCTCCTCCCTTCCCCTCCCCCACAGCAAGCTGCATGCTTTCATCTGGGACTCTGCGGTGCTGGAGTTTGAAGCTTCGCAGAAGTGCGACCTTGTGACCACGGGAGAGCTGTTTTTCCGTTCGGGCTTTGGCATAGGCATGCGCAAGGACAGCCCCTGGAAACAGAATGTGTCCCTGGCCATTCTCAGGTCTGTCCCAGCCGAAGCTGCATTACTCGTATGTCTTCTTTTAGTTTCTTATCAATATGATTTTATGGTCTCTTACTGACCAGTTAAAGCCATCCAAATACATCGCCTTATGTCACATCTTATCTCTCTGTATCTCCCCTCTCCTGCCCTCTCTGTCTAGTTAGTGTCTGTCTGTCTGTCTGTCTGTCTGTCTGTCCACCTGTCTGTCTGTACACCTGTCTGTCTGTACACCTGTCCTGCTGTCTCTGTCTGTCTCATTTGTGTTGCTATCTGGGAGTACAGTAAGCGGTTCGAAAATTCCGCCATTTGCGACCGTGTATTAACTTTGTCACCTCTCTCCCCACCAACCCCAACCCCCTGCAGTTCTCATGAGAACGGCTTCATGGAAGACCTAGATAAAACCTGGGTGAGATACCAGGAGTGTGACTCAAGGAGCAATGCCCCAGCCACACTCACCTTTGAAAATATGGCAGGTATGGTCCTTAAGGCGTAGAGAAAGCGTTAAAAGTGATTGGACAAAAACTGCAGTGGTAAGGTACTGTAGCCCTTTTTTGTCCAATACCTTTACAAAATCGTTGTTTTAGTGTCGCCGTGGGTGCTCTGTGGAAGTGTGGCGTACAGTATCTTGTGCTGTGACTTTGTGCGGTTGTGGTCTTCCATTAATTTTAATTTGTTGCAGCTGCCTTTGTCAGTAGGAGCTGGTTGAAAAAGAAGGGCGACCACTGAGCATGACGGGCAGACGATGCATTCATGCGCAGTGGGCGCGGCCAGGTTGTAGACAAGCAACTCACAGAACTCTACCTCTGCTCTGTTTCTGTTCGTCTGTCCCATCCCAACAGGGGTCTTCATGTTGGTGGCAGGAGGAATAGCGGCAGGGATCTTCCTAATCTTCATTGAAATCGCATATAAGCGCCATAAAGACGCCCGCAGGAAGCAGATGCAGCTGGCCTTTGCGGCCGTCAATGTTTGGAGGAAGAACCTGCAGGTAGGATTAATCCCCTCTGCTCGCTCACACCCTGGGTGGAAAAGATGAAACTGGGGTGCAAGAGAGCCCACAGAGCCCCCTCCTCATGGGGGTTGATTTCTGTCTCTCAGCTTCTTTAGGAGCCTCTAATTTTGCACATCAGTGGTGGTCAGACTACCTGATCATGGCATGAGAAACCATAATCTCTGATGCCTTCATGCTCTGTAAGGCATCCTCAACGGCCACCGTGTAGTTCCTAACAATTCCCAGAGGCCAACGGCGCTCGTGTCTCTTGTGTGTGCCTGCAGGACAGTAAGGCGGCCTCTGGAAGTCAAGCAATGGCCGGGACCCCCTCATATGTAACTAACTAGCAGAACCATTTCCATGCTACCTCTCGCTGTTAGAATAACAATAAGATAATTAGCCTTGTGAATCTCTAACATGATGGACACCCAAATTCAAATTTCCCTCCCATGTCCATGGCATGACATAGTATTTTCTAAGCTGCTGCTGTGGCGCTTATACACTTCATAAGTTCAGATGATGTGGACATGGAAAAACAACGAAAAAACTTTGATTGCGTCATCATTGATTTCCTTTCAGTCTGAAGGCCATACTAACAGCAACCAGAAGCTAAGAATGCAAATAGAGCATACAGATTAAAATCAATGCCCTGGCACAATCTCACCGCAGTTTTATCAGCATAACTGTAAATGCTACAGTCTACAGTTTGTCTCCTTATCCACTGCATTGTCCAATAATGCAGACACCAAATGTGAGTCAAGCTTATCTTTCATGCCCGAGGCTTCATGCAACGCAATGCAAGCAGAAGCAGTTGTCAATTTAAAGGGTCAGCTCACTCACATTTAAAAAAATAAATAAAATGTTCTACTTGCCCAAGTAGTATTTAGCCATGCAGATAGTTTTGTTTTAATAATCAATTAAATGGAGGTGAATGAATTTTTTTTATTGATTTGAAGATGTCGGCATTGCAAGATACTACAAAAAGTAAATGAGAATTTTTTTTCTGTTTTGTAATTTGAGTGAAGCAAACCTTTAAGCTACAATCAAGCATTAAGGTCCCCCACTCAGCCGATGAAGAACATGATTTCCCCCCGTTTTCTGATGCAATCAAATGTGGCTGTGAAGCTTTGGAGCATTGGAGCACCCCTCCTGCTCCTCCACCCACACACCGTCCCTTCTTTTACTCTTGATGGTTTCACTCCCTGATTGGATAGCTTGGAGGTTGCAGGGGTCCCACATTTATCGCCCCGTCCCACTATGAGTCTGTGACCAAAGCTCAGTGTCCGGCCCTGCTGAATAGAGCCAGCAGGGCTGGAAGAAGGTACAGTATAAAATCACAAGTGCCTGTCAGCAAACCACCGTCCTTCCAAGAGTGTCTGCACTCGACCTGACTAATGTATGTAATTGTCGTAAGTGTCCTCATATGATGTGCGTTCCCTAGGCGCGAACAGCAAGCTAATGCATGCTGGGGGGGTGGGGGGGGCATCACTGAGAAAGGAGAGGGACACACTAAACTGCCCTTAGACCAGCGCGTTTCAGATCCATGTCAGCAATGATCACGTTGTTTCTCTGCACGGCTGAACAAAGACGGCTCATGCATGCTCATCTTGCTCGTCGACCGTCACTGTGGGCCCTAGAGCTAAAACGACAGACACACACAATCTTCACTTCCCTAAATATAACCGCCGTGATCCCAGGAGCACAGAGAGAGCCCACCGAGTCAAGCCGAGCCAATGCAATCTGTTTTCTTCTGTTCTGATTCAGGATTCTTCAGGATATTATTCATACTGTTTGGGTGCACTGATTAGATTACTCATATTCACAAATTAAATATGACGACATTGGTTATGTAGGACACAAGCTCATCAAGATGGAAAATCTAAGATCACAGTTTATGTGGCCTCCTCCTTCCTTAGTGCAGCAAGCACTGAAACCAACCAATGAGTTCCATTGTTGGCATCATTTTGACTGCTTGTGCGCTTGTTTGTGTGTAATTATGTGCTTATACTGCCTCAGATTGGTGTTTTATGCAAAGCACTGTACAGTACTGTGCACCCACATACCGTTAAACACAGAGACGTAACCTAAGAGAACGTGCACTTCTGACTAACCTAAATCTGTTCATGTGCATCATCCCTCATCCTCTACACGCTGTTAATGCTCAAAAGCCCTCAAAATATAAGTTGATTAACTACTATACCACCAAGCGTTGCTCCAAAGAAATAAAGGTGCGTGCTTTGTAGATATTGATGCCTAAGATAGTCCTTTAGGAGCTGTAGCCACAGAGATGTAGTGGGGGTAGATCTACTTAATCTCATTAAGCGCATTGTTTAGCCTTTTTTAGGCAGATTTAAATCTTCATGATTTGAATGTATAATTTACGTTATGCAAAGTACATAAGATATAGAAGATTTTGTTCCTTTTGCGCACAGTTACCTGATCTCAAAGAAAATTATGAAATGACCACAATGTCTTAACACCGTATTACGTGGTGGTGCCATGTTAACGGTGCATTTGATTGCACCTTGTAAGCTCACTGGTACGAGCTTTCTGGACTTCATGCATTTTATATTTTAATGTTTTTGTTTTGCAAATATGTTCAACCTTATGTTACTGATTTCTCTTAGTCTGAATATTGACCACTACATAAGTGATATGCTGCACGTCTGGCTTTCAGCTTTCCTATTTAAAACAGATGTTTCTCAGAAGTGCACTAAAACTGGTATCAGTTTGGGATGAAGACCAAGTGTCAGAAACTCCTTTGCGGGATGATGATGATGATGATGATGATTGTGATGGTAATGAGGGTGTATACTGATGATGCATTGCAGCGGCTCGCTTCTGTTTCCAACAAGAAACAGGCGGCTGTTGTACACTGTGCGAGTCCCATGCCACGCTTCATCCGATGGTCCAGCATGCCGTGCATGGCCGAGACTGTGCGCCTGCAGCGCCTCATCAGGGCTCAGAACGGCCAGACTGCACTCCTGCTGCAGCCTCACACGTGTTTTAAATGGGGGAAAGTAAAGACGCTACTTACGCATTGATTTTTCCTAAACCAAGATGCTTGCACTTGGAGGTGTTTTTTACATAGGCTGACTTCCTCCATTTACTAACATGAGATGTCATCTTCCAACAGGATAAGCATTTTACTTACTATCACCTAAAAGCGAGTGATTTCGGGCACCAATCACTCCTCCTCCAGCTCTCATCTATCCTCCACGCCAGCTAACGCCTGCTCGCCACCTGATATCATGCCATTAGGGGGTTAAGAGAAAACATGCTGGTTAGCAGCGTGATGGGTGAAACAAATGTGCCCAAAAAAGTGTCTAGTCATGTAACCTGATGAAAACGGATGTACTGCGGGGACCAGTGCTGGCCAGGATTGATTTATCATGCTATTTGTTTTGTGTTGACTTATTCTATGTTTTCCCCCTTTTGATCCTTCTCTCCATCCATAAAACGTTCTGGCATGTTGAAATTCACACCACACTGCCCCGCCCGGCTGAAGGGCCTCCCTCCCTGCAACCACTCACTCTTCATCCACTTCTACTTTACCATCCATCTTAGAGCGCTTTCTTATTTCTTTAGAAATAGCATCCTTTAGCCTTTATCTGCTCAGATCATCATGAAATCAAGCACATAGAATAGCAAACTGTTTCTTTTTTGCACCTAGAGTAAGAATATGTTTTGCAGCTACAGTAGGTGACCATTCCTTTACAATCCTTTTTTTATGCACTTTTTCCTCATTCTCCATCCCATTCCCTTGTGTGTGGGGTGAATTTCCATTATACCACTTTAAGGTATAATGACTTTAAATGGGCTTAAATGATTGACTTTTGTCGCTGTTGTTTGCCCTCTTTGATATGCATTTTAGTGGCCTAAGATACTCTAGCTTCTCGAACTTTTTCTACCTGCCTGGCTTTGGATGTGGATGTTTGCTTTGCTAGTCTTTTTTTAAATATCCGCCCTTTTTTGGTTCCCTTGGCTTTTGCTTAAGGATCTTCTTTAAAGTCATAACGATCAAGTGGATGGAAATTTATTTTATTTTCCTTTTCTCCCCCTATGCAGCCCTCTTCCTCTCTAGAGACTCAGGATGTAAGAATACCTTAATATGAGTTTTTCTTTTGCACACAAACACCCAGTTATTGTGCTGAGAGTAGCTGTGGGGTATTCTAATGGTGTGGGGGTGGGAAGGCACCAAATTGGCTCGCCAACTTGTAAGGATGTGGTTAAAACTGCTTCTTTCGTTGCTTTTCTTTTTCTGTTTTGACAGGACATGCATTTCTAAATGTTTTCCGGAGCTCTAACCTCGTTCAGAACCGAGTAACAGAGCAGATATTTTGTAAAGTCGCATTTGTTAAGTTGACCCATTTTCAATTTTAAATCGCTTGTGTGTTGAGACGGGGAAGTTGCAACTGTGTTTTCAGGCAATAGCGAGCATACAGGCAGAATATCTAGAAGTGTAACGTAGGTATCACACCCACTGACATCTTTACTAGTCATCACTCATTCCAATGCATTTCTAGGGGCCGAGTGAATGTCTCAGCACATTTCTAGGTGACTACTGTGCCATCTTGTGCAGTCCCAGTGTGATAATGTCGCATAAAAATGTAGACGAATGCCCTCATATCAGACTGAACAGACTACTTCCACTCTCACATCTAACAGGCTTTATCCCTTTCTTTCTCCCTCTTTGCGCATTTTAAATTTCTAAATGCTGTAGTCTTTCTCACAAGGACCCTCCCTCTATTTAAACAATATAAAATAAGGTAATTTACTGGGGTGGTGGTGGGAGGAGAGAATGGGTGAGACCGAAACCATGGTTATCACCCCAACCAAAGGACATGAATAATGTTTCTACATATATTCATTTTAGGATAGGAAAAGTGGTAGAGCAGAGCCCGACCCCCAAAAGAAAGCCTCTTTTAGGTCCATCAGTACCACCCTGGCCTCCAGCATCAAGAGACGTAGGTCCTCCAAAGACACGGTAAGGAGATGCAGAAGCAACGTCTTCCCTCTCTTTCCTCTCCTCCTCACTTTCTGTCTCTACTTTTACTCCTCTCCTTTCGCCTTCTCTGTCCTCTCTGCCGACATCTCCATATCCGACGTTCAAGAGACTGCCATGTTCCACTCACCCATTTCCACACGGCTCCGCGGCCTCTGCCACGTGTCTGTCCGTTCACCATCGATCAGCCATTCACCATGTAGCCATCTGTAGATCCTCTACAGACCGGAGGGCATCAGTGCAGGAACTCAGATCAGGCCAGGCCAGGAGCTGGGCTCTGAATTTTAGCGAGGGGGCATCCCAAGTGTCCAGGATTTTAAGGGGTTTTTGATGGGATTAGTGCCATGTTCCCAAGCAGTCTGCCAGTGGTGTTTTGTCTTGGGCTGCTCTTACTCCCTGCCTTTGGTTTGGACGTGGATTCTGGCGATTGTGTCCTGTTTTGGTGGCATTGTGCTGTCTGTTCTGTACTTAAGCGTACAAGATATATTTGTGTTATGTGTGTCCTGTCATTTTGACTGCTTGATCCTTTGTATATCCATCGTTTCTTTGCACCAATGCCACGCGCGCATCCCTCCGTTTGGGTTTCAGCCGCTGTTGGTTTGCTCTTGGTTTGAAAAGCATGCGCCGGTGTTTTGTCATTTTTTTTTCCCTTCCAAAATCCATTTTCCAAGGTAGTCGTGATGGGCCGTCCTCCCGGGAAGAAAACTAATGTGTTATCTGATTTATCAACATGTCTATTTCAGGATTACACTCATGGATTTCTATTAATCAACTTACTTTTTGCTTTGTCATATTTTCTTTGTCATAATTCTTGTTTATTTTCCAGTGTCCTTGTGGTCTGAAATGTGCATGCCTCTTTCAGGGTATACTTTCAGGTGGCGACGACAGACTTCTTTTATGTTTTAATTATTGTTTTTACGAACTACAAACTCTGCGAAGCCTTAGACTCTCACTGTGTTACAAAAACAAGCTATTTTTTTTTCTTCTTTTTTTTCTTTTTTAAATCACCATCTCCTTCCAGCACAATGAGAGTGTCAGGTTTTCTCAATTCCTTCACAGTTCAGATGCAAAGGCCTGCTCGTTGCGGTTGGGAGATTGTACTCCACAAGCTTGGAGTGCTCTGACAAACCAGTGATCCACTGTCATTTGTGCCCAGCTGCTCCGCTGCACACACTCTTACTGAATCTGGCATGAGATTCGACAAAGAGAGAAAAAAACAAATACCGCAATAATCTCTGGAGATAGCACAGACAGCCATCACGGAGAAGCTTCTGCACCAACGTTGTGTTTTGAATGTGTTTCCCAGGGGAGATGTAGCCTACGGCAGCTAAGTTAACAGCTCACCAAGTAAAAAAAACTTCATTGTGTGTTTTTATTTGACCTCCTGTCTTTCTCTCTTTCTCTTGTGTTTACTGTCTCTTTTTTAATGGATGTGTCTGCATTGACACCAAACCACCTTTACTCTCCCCTGGAGGTTTCTCAATAGAATTGGTCTCGTATTGAAGAGAAGGAGAGTGAGCATCGCCACTGTTAATATGTCTGTGTGAGGGCTCGGATGCTGGTTTGGGAGACCTAGCTGGGGGGTGTGGGGGGGGGCCTCAAAGTGGGAAAATACAACAGGATTTAGTGTATTGGAAGAAGAAAAAGATGCTCCAATCGAATGATTTCCCATCCCAAGTCTTTGACCATTATTTTGATTTTATATAAATGTTCTTCTTTTATATTAATGGATATCAATGGACTTGAGTGTCAGTGTCCCTCACCCACATGCCACACTGCTCCTCTCTCCCTCTGCAAGCATGCCGACGACTGTAACTGTCCTAGCTGTAGCAACATTAGCAGAAATAATCTTTGTACTTAGACAAGAAGAATGACCATACCTGTACTCAATAAGTAGCTCTATAACCATTAACTGTGGTTGTGATGTCAGTGAGGTGTCTCTCTTTTTGCTGGTCCACTTGACCCCAGTAGGGTGCGCTGTTAGCAGGCCCTCAAGGTACAAGACATGAGGAGACCCAAATAGGGGCTGTAAGCCATATGATGATGCAACTTGCGGGTCAAGGAGATGGGGTGCATCCACTCTGCATCCTGTTTATCTGGAAAATTTGACATTTACTTGTTCAGTCTGGATGTTGCCCCATCTGTCAGCATGTCAGTTGCATCATAACAGCTTCTGAAGCTCATATGCTTGAATGTATTGGGTCTATCAGCTTAAAATGAAAGGCATTTTAAATACTAAAATCTTGCTTAGTTGAAAAAAAAAGACCAAGTACAACATTTGAGATGGGTACACTGACACAAGACTATTCAGTGTTTTCGTTCTGCAATGCACAATATCCATTTGTAATGTACGAACAAAAGATAATGCAGATTGGATTTTCTGAAACAGGTTTTTCCAACATTGTGCCATGAGTCAGGATTAGGAAGAACATAATGTAGTGTATTGCTCCGCCCAATCTCCGTGTTCCAAAACACGAAGCTGTTCCACAAAACAACAGCAGGCTACTGTACAAGCTCTATTTATGATGCCACTGACTATATTTACGAGTTATTGTTCCATAAGGTTTCCAAATTTTTTGCTCAATAGCAGAAAAAGCAGCCTCAGCATTGCAAAATATGGCTCACTGCTGTCAGACCACACTCATTCAAAAATACTCAAAGGCAAAATCACTGTTGCCATAGAAACTAAGCACCTGCATGGAATCGGGGACCTTGTTTCCCCTCTCAGCACTGTAGAAGCCTAATAATTCAACGCACTCTGCTTTAAAAGAAGCACAGTGAAGCGGGGAATGGACGTAAGAGTCCACAACAGCACTTTGAAATCAGCCTAAAATTCCTCCTCTCCTCCTGAGCTGCTAAAATTAGAGAAGCCGCCTGTCTGCATGCATACAAAATGACTGTTGGGAGATAAATGAGCTGTCCGTTTCACCCACAGCAGGGAATTATCACCCATGTCGTCAGTCAAAAACAAAAAAGTGCTTGATTCAAATGTGCTGTTGTCAGGATCCAGGGCTTTACGTCTGCTCCCAACTAGCCCACCTCAGGCACAACAACAACAACTGCTTTCCAAAAATCCAAGGCAATTCCACCAAAGCTACAAAACTAAGGTTTGCCTGAGAGGGGTTAGAGAACCCTCGTGCTTCTTAATTTCTGCAGAAATGAAGCACAGGTGTTCTTAAAATAAGTGTGAATGTTAAGATAAGTATAGTAAAGTTGCAAATGCTCCTTTAGTCAAGAAATGACTGTCTCCTTTCCTCCTTCCCCCCATTTCTCTTCATCTCTGCAGCAGTACCCACCCACTGACATCACGGGCCAGCTCAATTTGTCTGACCCGTCTGTCAGTACTGTGGTGTAAAGAGAGGGAGACACCAACGTTCACTCCCCAAGGAGAGAGGAAACGAGACGAGGAAAAGAGGAGAGGAGGAGGAAGTGGAGGGGAGAGGGAGAGGGAGGGAGAACCCATCTCCTCGGTCCCTTCACCGCCGAAGCTTTCATTTCACCGCCTGCAGACGGAGCTGTTGAGGAAACTGCTTGCTGAAGAAGTGTCTGAAACCACTGGAATTGCACCTTTATTTTAAAGCCAGGATTACCTGGCGTTAGATGTTTTAGGGTCCCTGAGCATGCACAGAAGAACCCATCTGACTCACATATACAATCTTTTCCTTCTGTATATTATACAACAAACTTATTTAACCTTGTTTCTGTCTTTGACTCACAGAAATATACTTAATGTTCGATGTATGTTAACTACTTTCAACTGACCAGCTGTATACGTTTAACAAACCAGATTTAGTTTAGTTAAGTTTATGGATAAACCAGTTTTGGTGCAAGTACTGTACTCAACATATCACTTCCAATTAGGGCTTAGATACCATAGTAAGATTAAGTTTTTCATATACTGCAATACGAGACATACTGTACAGTAACCTTCAATGGATATCAATTATTTTTTTAATGGGACCTGTGTTTTTATCTACACTTTAAAGGTTTTTAAAAGATGTTTCATTGAAAAATTGGCACTAATGAGTATATGACTAATCTTGTCTACCAGTGAAGATGATGGAAGCATGTGTGTGCTTGTATATGAATAGGAGCTATATGCCTCTAAATAATGAAATTAATTAATTTGAAGGCTACTGTATATACCAGATTCTGTAGTTCAATTGTATCTTTTCCCCTTTCATTTTCTACTAATCTGCCAAATGCATGTTTTGTTTTGTTTTTCTAGCAGTTTCTTAAAGGAAATCTGTTAAGCTTCACTACTATGTATAGCAAGAGTTAAGCAGGTGAATTTATTGAAATCACAGATTGATTTGCAATCTGATGTACCGATCAAGTAAGGCTGGTGTTTGAGACTCATCTGGGAGCCATTTTGCTTTTGGGGACGCCCTCTCTCCTCCTTCCTCCTGCCGCAGCAGTACTTTCTCATTCTCCAAGGGGTTGCATCAAAGGGCCAGGTTTTTCACCCAACCGTCACTCAGGCTTTCATGCAAAACTCCCTCCCTGCGTAAAGCTGGAGCGCTTTTACATGAACGAACCTATGTGAATTTAAAGCACGGCTTGGTTAGGTGCAACAACAGGCCGTTTCCCATTATCTGGAGCTGAGAAACCACTGCTGTTTGTTGAAA
>NC_045748.1:1617959-1629591 GCF_008692095.1 Etheostoma spectabile | reverse complement strand
AAAAAAAAAAAAACTACCACATCGTGTCTGGTCTCTGGCACTGCATAGCACTTTATGCTGAGGCGTCTCCAAAACCATAAAATAAAGATAGTGATATACCACGAAACTAGAACAGAATCACTATAACATCAGCCAGACATACTAACTTCTCCACTTTCACGTGTTGATTTCACATATCTCTTTTTCATTTTATTTTCTTACTTGTGAGATAAATGACACTTTGACACAACCACACAGAGTGCAAAAACAGAATGTGGTTTCTTAACTTCCGAGACTGTGTTTCTGATCACGTTCTCATTCTGGCCTATGCATGCTTTCGTGTTGCTATCAGCGCTTTAGTTTGTTTTTGGATGCGTGTTGTTGCGGTGTACAGTCAGCTGTGCTGTGTGGAGCCCTTAGGTTTTAATGAACTGTAAATAGAGTCTGGTTCAGTGTTGATAGGGTTGAAGAGATTGTACTGCTTGTATCACGACTGCTGCTGAGAATGTCTGGTTACACGCACACGCACACGCACACACACACACACACACACACACACACACACACACACACACACACACATACACAGTTGTGACATAGGCATGCATCAACACACACAAAAAGGGAAGGAATCACTTGTTTTTCTTACCTTTTAAAAATCTTGCATTGAATCATCTGGTTTATACAACTGTAAATAAAATATACTTGCATTGCCAAGTTTAACCAATTCTGTGATTTTATTCTTTTTAGGCCTGCAACTAATAATTAGGCCTATACTTTCTGTAAATGATCAATTATTCTGTTAAATTTATTTTGAATCAATCAGTTACAGTCATTGTATAGTCTATAAATTGTCCTCGATTATAGTTTTTCTTATGTCCAACAAAAGGATATTCAATTTAGAGATAAATAAAATACAGGAAAACAGCAACTGCTCGTACCAATCCATCAAATACTGTAATACTGTAAGCAGTGAGTTCCCACAAACAAGCTCAGACAAGCCAAGTGTTTGTGAGTGTTTGGTCCCCTGGTGGTACATAACTGTTTTAAAACCAGAAGAAACAGACAAAATGCTGTATGCGATGAAAAGGGTGAACATGCAGTCGAAGAACTAGGTTTTAATTACAGTAGAAATGAATATTGCAGAGGATTAATCCATGTCACCATTTCATTTGATTTCATTACATCCCTAATCCTTTTTATCAAATGGTTGCATGCTAACATAACAACTAAGATGACATTTCAACATCAGCATATTAACATTGCCACTGTGGGCATGTTAGCATGGCATTAGCATTTAGCTCGAGGCACCGCTGTGCTTACGTACAGCTTCACAGTGCAGCGTGTTGCAACTCTTACTCTTGTTAGTTAATTGACACATCTGGTTATATAAGTTAATGCTCCTTCCACATATCGTACCATGTCATGTAAAAACAACTGACAAGTATAATAAAGCAAGGGTTTTTCCTCTTTTCCTGTGCAGACATAATAAAAGAGGTTGTTGATCTAGAATGGATCCACAGGTATATCTTGTGTTAGGCTGATTAAAAACCTGTATAGTTTAAACAGTCCTCCCATGTAAAGGTTAATAATACAACTCTTTTAATAGCTGATATGATACCAATGTTACCATGGGTACCCCAGTGGAGCATAGCAACGACACAGTCGCTTTCACAGTCAGTAAAGTCTGTAATTAAATTATGAGTGGCATCATTAATTAGTTCCAGGCTGTCATGGTTAATTAATGGAAGACCTTGTAGAAGCAGAGAAGGGTCGCGGGATGTTTTCAGGTGAGGCATTTGTTCCGGTCCGTTGACCTTCTGCTGCCCTGATCTCAGCCGACGCTGATGAAAACACTCGGTCACATTCCATCAGAGAGATGAATGTGACCGACCGGTCCTGTGGATAAGAACCAGATTGGAGGGTCTGAACCCTCTGAACCCCCAGTGTATAGTGCATAGCTGAAGTTTGAATTACATAGAGTCTTTTTTTCCTTATTAATCTACTAGGCAGCAATGTAAACCCGGAAATGTTGGGAACCCCAAAGTTGTATGTAAGAACTGTACAGTGGTTCCCAACATTTAGAAACTACCGGATGCTAACTTGCATATGTTGAGCATAATAAGCATTAATTAGCATAATCACTTACATGGACAATATTTCAGCAACAGCTCGACCAGGTTTGGGCAATATTGGGGTGGTTTTGGGGGTTATTGAGGATGCCTAACCCCTTTCTGACGTTTTTTCAAAATTGCCTGTTTTACCCAGAGGTGGCCATATGTCAACTACTGGTAGGCCAATTTTGATGATTTTTTTTAGTTGATTTGGATGTTTTAGAGTAAGCTAAACCAGTTAGATTAGACAGATGATTTATTTGAAATAATTGTAATAACTTAAACCCACCTATAAATTATAGGATATGTTTTAACAGTATCCATATAATAATAGAAAATGTACATTTTAATTCACAAACAATTACACACTGGGGTGATTCACAATTGGGTATTGGAGGTGACAAAGGCATGCGCCCTACCAAACATAATAATATCAAATAATTTCACTATGACTCAATAATATCCTCACAGATAAGAGAGAAGGGAGAAGGATACTATCCAAACCCTCCTCCGCAGCGCTGTGGAGGAAGGTTTGCCAATTCGAGACTAAAATCTCCCCTATCTTATCATGTCCATGTCTAATACAGTTGAAAGCTCCTGAACAATAGAAAACGGACCATGAGCTGAGATTAGATTATGATATAAATATCCAGTATATTTGTTTTGGCCCATTCTGCCAATTTAAGTCATGTATTTTTATGAAGGTATGGCAACTATTTATGACAGGATCTCTCTTTTTTATTATCATAGCTGCTCTTTTTAACATTGCTCTTTGCTCTTGTCTTCTACCCTTCAACTACCCTTACTATTACTGCCAGCTGCTTGTTCACTTCATTTGTGAAAGACAATAACGGAAAGAAGTCAATCATTAAGGCCTGCATGTCTGCTGATTCAACATGTGTCATTACGAAATTTATCACTGTGCGCCACCTGAAGTTGTCATTGGCCAGGAGGCAGTAACACCGCTGTGTGATGATCTGCAATAAAGATCTTGAGCTATTTTAATCTTTTTTTTGGCATTTACATCTTAGGTCTTCCAGAAGATATATAAAAATGATATGTCATATTAATAGCTGCATTAGCATATTTGCTTTTTTGTGCTATCTTACATGTTGCAAAAGACACAAAAATGATAATGAGTGCCCCGAGGGACAACATGAAGTGCAATATTCAGAAGCTCCTTCACAATAACTCATTATATATTCTGCTAAATTTAACCACTGTTAGAAGAGGATTTTAGCAAAAATAGACTTTAAAAAAAGTACAAGGACAAAGAAAGTATAGGCCTCCAGTCAAAACTTCATGTCCATGCTTTTCACTAAGGCATTCTAATGAGAGCGCAATTTGCCAGTCACATATTAAACTTCACCCATTCACATGCAAATCCAGGACCAACACAGCAACCAGCTCTGCAGCTCAGTCCCTACAATCTGGACCTGAGCCAGAGCAAGCCACCCCTTCTCCACATTAATGATTGAACACTTATGTGGTTCTCTCTCCCTCTCTCTCTCTCTGAATTAAACAAGGAAGTGATTAGGCTCATGTTCTACTGTAGTTCCAACCTAAGTAAGCCTGACCGGTGCATGTCAATGAGCAGCAGTTTCTCCAGCAGCTCGGGCCATATAAAAACATTTCCCCCACCATGGCAGCAGTAGCCTTGGAGCTGTTTCCATTCACTGACCGAGGAGGCCCTTTCAGCCACATGGAGAAGGACTTGGCTGCGCTCGTCTCGGGACATACGTTAGCGGTTAGACTTCGCTACCTAGAGGGGAATGTAAAACAGGAGCAGGTGTAACGGGAGGCATAGGAGGACTGTCCTAACGCCCCGGCGGGCGGGAAGCCATCAGCCGCTATTAGGTCAACGCTCCCATTTTATCTTGCAGAGCTGCACTTGACTCTTTGGCTCCATGGCGCAGCGCTCCGCTCACCCCGCCGCCCCCATCGCGCTGCTGCTCTTCGGACTTGTTGCCATCCTGCTCCTGACTATCCCCACCCAAGACGTCCAGGAGGCACCGGGGTTCATGGTAAGGTCGCTTCCATTAGGTATTAGCCTATTTTTGGATTCCTTTTGCCCAGCTTGCGGGGTAGAGTAACCGCTGTGCTGGGTATGGATGCAGACAGACAGGGAGCGAAAAGGTGTTACACAACAATCTGTGGCACGAGAGGATTTTGTGACATTTGTAGACTACTGTTGTACATTTTTCGTAAGGTTCGCAAATACGTCCTTTCATATCTTTGGATTCACGTTTGGTAAATATTCTCTGCTCAGCTGTCGAAATCTAATGTATGGAAGTCCGGTGCAACAATATTAAATAAAATACAACGTCAAAATGGAAATTGGATCTGCTCTCAGCCCTATGTGAATGGAAAAATGGTGTATATGATTTCATACTTCGTGCATATGATTTAATAATTCATGCTCTGATTATACTATAACTTGTTACTTTCATGCCATCATTTCTTTAATGTTGACTCCACACTCTCACTATGGGTTGCTTGTATTTAACAGTTATAACTTTGACTAAGATGTGTGCTGATATAATTCAATTTTTTGCTGTTAAATACAACATTATGCAACGCTGTCCCCTACAAAAAAAAAATTGTTCAATGTAACTGCATTCTCAATTACATTTCGAGCATTTTTTTTAAACATGTGGTTACCATCGTGAATTGAAACACACCAACGGGCAACACAAATACTTGGGTAGGTTTAGGAAACATCATGATTAATTTAAGTTAATTTTAATTTAATTTAATTTAATTTAATTTAAGTTAGGTACGTACATTGCATTTTCATTTTCCAACCCTCAGTCAAACATCATTTCTGACAACCTGAAAATGCTAGCTGCAGAATCCGATCTTGTTGGGTAGTTTATTATGTGAGTGTTTGGTTCTTGGTCCCAGCTAAATGCCACTCATCCCTCTCGCTGGAGATAAGACAGTGTGTTGTTTGCCTATCACATGACCATAATAAGAGGTGACCTCACGGCTGAGGTACGGATAAACTATAAAGTTGCCTCATTGTAATGAAACAAAACATATGAAAGACTTTACCTTTGCAGCGACCAGCTGATTTAAGGGACTGCCTTACATTCGGCATGGAAATCAAGCTTTAATGGCTTTGGCATTCCGAGCAGCACAGGTCAACTCCAGCTTCTGTTCCCTCTGCTCCCTGGCTTTTGTGTTACCGGCTAAACATCCCGTGGTTCCTTTTTTAGTATAATCTAGCTGCTCTTTCACTCAGTAGCAATGTGGTCCACCAGTCACCAAAAAGGACTAAAGGGGTTTTCTTACATTTGGCGGGCAGAGAAGTGAAAGAGTTCCCATAGTTCATCAAATGAGAGAAAAAACCTCATTAGAGCAGCTCTGTGTTTCTGGCGGGCAAGTTCTTACAACTCACTGCACACCAGTAATGAGAAAATATTATGAGAACCAGGAACACGATGTTGCTTCTCACCTGTTGTACTCATTTGAGAAGTTGTGTGTTTGTAAAAGCCTGAGCTGGGAATCGTGTGTGTGTGCGCATGTGGTTTTCTTTGAATTGTCAATCGCATACCTTCTTGCATGGTTGGATTTCTACGCTTTTAGAGTGTTTCAAAGATTAAAGCAACTACAAGGAACTTTCATTTGGTGTTGCTCGGACAAAAGCGCGAGTGTTTCCATGAGCACCACCACCTCGTGTCGTAAAGATTGGGATCTGGCTAGCAACAGGAATCCTTTCAAATCCCGCCCTTCTCTCCATCTGTTGAATGACTGACATAGTCATAATTGACTGGTGTCGTGCTCTGGAACTGTCCTTTTTAGCTCTTTTTTGCTTGTTGTTCAATTCTCTTCCTTCTCCCTCTGCTTATCCTGCCCCAGTATCAGCCATTACCGCAAAATAAAAACGTCCAAAATAAAATTATCTGACAATAAGGCTTACATACTCACTGTGAATCTTTGTACTGGAAAAGGCTCTTCTAGTGTGCATGCTGAAAATGGTTTTGTCTGATTTCCTGGGGAATCGGACCCGGGGACGGGCATTAGGAATAAATACATAGAAATAGCCAATCTTAGGGCTGATAGCATCTTTGCTTATATATAGGTCATAGAGGCCCAACCAGTTACAAAATCCTCCTCGCTCCTTTTAAAGTTGCTTAAAATTCTACATGGGGGTTAAAGTGGAATCACTATCAGGGATCAAAGCGAGTATACCGTAGCATTTGAGGAAGTATTTGGTAGTACTAACTGTCTCACTTGTTTTGTGGGAAATACTTCCTCCAATGCTTTCAGATAAATGGTGGGATACTTAACAGAACAAACTGTAGGTGGATTTAATATTTAAATGGAAAATTTAACAGTAAAAAGTATGTTCCCAGGATGATTGGGCCAGATCAGTAGCAGGGTGAGAATTATAGCAAAAATACAGGATTTAATTCCTGTTATTTGTGCTTTAATATCAGATGGTTGGCAGAGGTAACCACTCCCAGATCCAAAATGTTGTTGCATGTTCAGCAGACATTTGACCTTAATTCACAAACACGCCTCACGAGCATGCCCACACATGTTTCAACATGGACATTTTTTTAAGTTTGCCATGAAAATAAAGTATCTTTTATTTTGTCCGGAGATAAAAATTGATTGGATGCAAGAAGTAGAGCAAGATTTTGAAGGAAACTTCTGTTTTAGAATGAATGTTTTAGTTTAGTTTAGTTATCTAGCTGACGTGATCTTACCAAGCTACTGAGCATGTGCAACTCCCAACAAAGATAATTTAGTAGTGAGATGTCTCACTCTGTAGCCGAAACAGAGACCTGAACACACAGGGTACAAAGAGGATCTGCAGCAATGTGCAGTACAACAAAAATATGGTGTTTTCTGAAAATGAAGCCATGTAAACCTATTCTGGTATAACCACAAAATAAAATGATGAACCTGTAAATGAGCATCATATGGACGCTTTAAGTGCCAAAACCTCAATCAGCGATGTCGGGATTGAAAATTAAGAGCTAGATAAAAAGATGTAAAGCCTATAACCACATTTTCAAGTGGTACATATCAGAGCTAACAGCGATACTGTTAATATGAGTATTTTGAAGTTATTAAAAGTTGATCAACTTTGACTAAATATTTATCTTTTGATGATAATCTGTGTAAGTTAAACTCCTCCTAACATGAACACAGAAAAGAAATGGATTAAATGAAATTTAAATATATATATATATTTTTTTAAGTCAAGTCAGATAACCTTTCCTGTCAAACAAACATGGTGATGTGCAATAATAAAATGTCTATAGTCTTGAATTGTTTATTGACAGAGTAAAAAATGCAATGCTGTCAGTGTCTGTTCATTACAAATGTGTAAAATAAAAGAGGGCTACCTTCTGAAGATCAATATTACAGTTAACCTGAAGCCGAATGCCTTCCAGACACCTAAATTCAGCTCACGCAGCCATTGTTGTAAATGTCTTAACTAGACTCCCCTTTTAAAGGCTGTCAGCACAATAACCTCTCAGTGTTTTTTGTCTGGCTGTTACCCTCTGTAGTATGGGATTGTCTTGGATGCTGGATCTTCGCACACAGCTTTGTATATATACAAGTGGCCAGCAGATAAGCAAAACGGCACAGGCGTGGTCACCCAGCACACTGAATGTCATGTTAAGGGTAAGTAGAAGCACTTTCTCCCCCAAAACAACAACTGTTTTGCATATCAAACACGTACCAATACTCCAGTACTCCTGTTCCGTTACATAGCCTGGAGAGGTGGCTCTAAAATGTTTAGAACTTTCTTTTCTCAGAGGACAGCATCTGTAGTCAGTTCAGATTCACAACAATTGCAAAACATTCCAACAGCAAACCAGAATTCCAGTAAAATAAAAAAGCACAAAATCTTCTTAGAAATGTGCTGCAACAAAACTATCTATTTCTGTTCCTACGCTTAGTCTTCTTTTTAACCCTTGTGTTGTCTTCCCGTCAACCATGAAAATAAAGTTTTTTTCAACATTATTATCGCTTTCTCCCACATTTTTGTCACTTGTTCAATGTTGTGGGTGAGTTTTTGATATTTTTAATGTTGAAACTTTCAGCGCTTATTTCAACGGCCCATTTTTTGGGACAAAACAAAATAACTGAAAACGGGTCAGTTTGACCCAAGGACAACCAAAATATGGCTTTTTTTCACATTAGCAAGGTTAGCTAGCAGGCTAACTTTAAGCAAGTAAACTGTCGGTGTCAGGAATTAAGGGGTGAAAATGCCCCAAGGAATCTCAGAATGTCCTGAAAAACATAATCGAGTGGCAAAAATGTCCCTAAAATTTTAGGAAAAGTTGCATTTGCCAGGTTAGCTGATAATAGCATAGTGTGCTTTTTATTTACTAAGGTTGGCACACAGTGGTGAGTAATGTATGCATTTTTATCTGAGCTCATTTCACAATAGAAAACCGCAACTTTATGCACTAATTACTACTTCTTTAAAGGGCCCCCAAACATTTTGTAAATGCCCCAATTTTTAAACAAAAAGTTGCCGCCGAAATACTTTTTTCATTTCCTACACTGGAGACTTTATTTTTTGGCATAAGTAAGATAATAATTAAGATGTGAGTGTTTAAAATAAACTAATCATACAAATGAACAGAGGAGAAGTAGAACAAGCTGTGGTAGTGGTTTAAAAAGTTTTTATGGAAGTTTTGATGCTTTATGGGTTTCTCTGGTTAGCCGTTGGAATCCTTTGTAAATGGAATGCCACACTTGTGTCATGTGGAAGTAGTCCAAGGTCCAACATCCACCAACCAACCAACATCCGCACCCTCCAGGTTACAGAGCTATATGGACCAGGCATGCTATTTTAACCCTTAGATGACCACCTCCACAGTCCTACACGTGGACTGTGTAGTCCTATATTTGAGTTTTCCAACGAATGCTTGTAAATTTTAAGCAAGCATTCATTACATTAATAACATTAAAAATGCAAGTTTTTGGTGTAGTATACCTTTCATCTTATGGTGAGATTTTACACTTGCATGCACATGGTTTTATAAGCCTGTGCTGTATGGTTTGGCCACTTTAAAACTGACAAAGAAAATTAGTGCCAGCTGTTTTCTGTGAATAGATGAAATGATATTATCAAGTGTTTGTTTCAGGCAATCATGAATCAGTAATGAGGCTGAGTCCATGTTGTCATCTCTCGGCTTTCCTCTCTTTTTCTCTCTCCTTTCCTCTCTAACTACACCATCCAATGAAAGAAAAAACAAATCTTAAAGAAAATGCTACACAGTTCCTTGTTGACCTGACAATTATTAGTGTAGTCTATATATTTAATGACTTTACAATAAGAAATTATCTACAATGTTGTTTTACAAGTTGAGTTCCCCTGTAGTTGTGAGTGGATTGTCATGCAGTTTTTTTCCAGTTACTGGGAAATCTTTAGCCTTGTGATACATGTGTGCCACAACAGCGAACTCAAGGACAAGATTCCACATGTTGATCAATACAATGTTAATCTCTGGCTCAGGTGGAGGGATCTCCAGCTATGCAGGCGCTCAGGGAGCAGCAGGGCAGAGCTTAGAGACATGTCTGGACCAGGCAGTGAAGGACATCCCTAAAGAAAGACACCAGCTCACACCTGTGTACCTGGGAGCCACAGCTGGCATGAGGCTTCTAAGGTGAGTGTGTGCTTGTGTGCATGTGTGTGTGCATCTTTGTCTGGGTTTATTGTGTTTTGTTTTTACGCGACTCTTTTTTTCCTTCACATACAGAACTTAATTTCCAGTCTTGGTTAATTAATCTACAACAAAGTGCTCTTCAAAACATAATTAGGACATATAATATATAACCATCAATAAATGGTATGTGCAGACATTCTGACTCACAAAAATACGTTTGCATAGCTTATCTTTTATTACATATTTACATAGTATTCATCCAGAGCTGTCTGTGGTCTATCTCTGTTAAAGGCAGCGTTGGTAATGTTGTAAAGTTAGCAAGATTTGAAAATAGCGTCTCCTCGGGGCTCCGCCCACACACAGACGTGCACAAGCACCTCTGCGGCGCTCCTTCAGAGGAGAGCGGGGAAGGGGTTGCAGTTTTACTCATCAAAACTACTTCATGTCTCAGTGGCAACTTCTGCGGAGTTTTCTCCCCCATTCTGCAGTAGACCTGCAGTACTGTAACTCTGGCGACAACAACGTGCATTAAGCTCATTTTCCGTACACGGGAGGGATAGAATACGCAGAGCGGGGCAAGGAGGCATTTTATTGGTTCTTTCCAAGCACCATAATCTCCAAAAGAACTACTCCCATGTCCCTGTTCTGCAGGTATTCCACAAGTGGCCCTCGTTTAGAAGAAGTCTCCCAGCTAATCCTGCACACTGGTAGCATTGTAGACTAAAGTTTGGTCTGAGAAACAGTAGCTAGCTGATGTGAACATTACCAAGCTACTGCGCATGTGCAACTCCCAACAAAGATAGTAAAGAAACTAGATGTCTCACTCTGTAGCTAAAACAGAAACCTAATCACACAGGGTGAAAACAGGATCTGCAGCAATGTGGAGTACAACAAAAAATTGTGTTTTTTGAAAATGAAACCATGTAAACCTATTCTGGTACAACCTCAAAATACAATTAAGAACCTGAAAATTAGCAGAATATGGCGCTTTAACGTTTTTCACACAATAAACATATTCATTGTTGCATACAAAGGATGATTTGGATTAAACGATTCACCAGTTAGAAACTACTAGATTGTAAAAGCTGTCTGTGAGTCCACTTGGGGCTGCTTGAGTCCGGCAGGCTAGTTGAAATCAGGCTGGTGCAACTGGTCCTCCTGGCAAACATGTGTAACTGATGTCACTCCATGTAACTTTCAAAGGAGTAAATGCCAGTTTTGTTCTGCTTTCTTTGAGTTGGAATTCTAAACTCCTCCTCTTTTCCGCAATGTGTGGTTGGTCTGGCAAAGCGAGACTAATGCCGGCCTTATGTTCCAGGTCAGTTGAATCTTTATAGTTTTAGAGGTCAGCAGTGAAACCTGAAGCGCTGGGCAATAAAATGACGAGTAACTAGAGCACTCGGAGATAGCAGACCTCTTCCTTACCCTGTCTCGAAATGTTAAGGAAAGTGAATTGCGCTTCAAAATTAAAGGTCCAATTTGTAATATATTTATAGTATTGAATCCAAAAGTGATCCCAATGCATCATCAGATATTAAGGAAACATGCAAAGTTCAAATACTATTTTATTTTTGACAGTAATGCTGTTGTAATTTCCGTTCTGTGACGGAATTTCTGTTTGTGTTTTGGCCTGTGTGTTGTTATCAACTGCCCGGTTTGACAGCCAGGCCGCGTTGCCAGATATACCTGTAAATACGTAAACCCAGCGTGCTACAGCTGTAACGTTAGTACAGCCATGACAGCAGCAAACTAACGGGATCAACGATAGATTCTACCCGACCAAAAAAACAGCAGACCAGAGACGGAACAAACCTGATTTAATATTATAGATGTATTTGAGAGATTGAGACAACTTAGAGCCCAAAAGGATGCTGAGTTGGCTAATTTCCTCCTGAACAG
>NC_045748.1:1608201-1617949 GCF_008692095.1 Etheostoma spectabile | reverse complement strand
GCTTCAGGTTAATTTATCACGGCTACTAGAGATGGGTATGTCATTTCAACATTTGTGTACTCACATTGAATTATTTAGCTATAGTTCCTGAATTGTTTACATACTAGCAAAAACAATTGAGACACAGCCAGTAAAGTGATCCCGACTGGTCCTGGCTAACGCCCCCATGCTAACCCTGCTAACTGCTAACGTTACCAGAGGACCAGGCAAGCGGCCGTGGCCGACAACGGTCCGTAGCCGACAGCCAAGAGAGGGGGGGTGTAAATTGGGAAGAGAGGACCGTGAGTTAGCAGTGTGTTTAGCGATTGTTGCCGTAATTCTAAGCCAATAAATTGTGTATTTCAGTCGGGTGGAAAAGGACAGCGAGGTTGTGGAATCTTTAGCGGTTCCTACTGTAATTCTAAGCCGAGGAAGTGTGTATGTCTGGCGTGTGGAGAGGACAGCGTGAGCACGTACCTTTAGACAGGGCTGCCAACTCTCACGCATTGGCCGTGAGACACACGCATTTGACTGGTTTCACACGCGCACACGCCACACCCCCGATTTCTCACGCTGAAGTGTCAGCCCGGTCGGTCAATTCTGAAAGATGAGTTTATCTATGTTTTTACCTGTTGAGCCACTTGTGATCGACTAGTTGTGCTTTCAGAGACTGTGGGGGGGGGTTCAAGAGCGCTCCCTGTCTGTGAAATTTTCAAATTGCGCAATGAGAACCTTTTTTTCACGAGCCATCCCAGGTGCTTTTCCCCGGCTTCAGGTATGAGCTCTAATCACGACCCGTCCGTCGCTTCGTGTCCACTCTCTCTGTAACATAGAGGTGAGCAGCGCGGCTGGTAGGTACAACTTCAGTTCATTGTAGTGGACTCGCTCTGCTGGGGGCAGTGAGGCGTTGCATCTGTGCGTAGACCTCCATAAGAGCAGCATACAGCCTCCTCTAAACTCTGTCAGAGACCAGAGACCCAAATGGGCCTCTGAGTCTGTCAGACGGTCTGAATGAGATCCACCATATCAGCGGAGCAATGACATGCACAGCTGACTATATTACACCATATACTATATTATACTATATATAGCTACTATATTACAACTCTCCAAATCTCGGACAACAGAGATGGGAGGAGTTATATTTTGAATGGGCACAAAGTTGTAAATAGGAGCAGAAATCTGGTGAAACACATCTGAGCTATACTATATTTTATATATATATATATATATATATATATATATATATATATATATATATATATATATAATACGATACTGCAACGTTGGGCCACTATTGTGCATCTCTAACCTCTGTGCATCTCTAAATGTAACTGTAAATAATTAATTTGATGTTTTTTAAAATGAACAAATAGTCTTTATTTTCACAAAAAAGTAAAAACATTAAGGGGGCACAGAGGATGAGGGCCAAACATTACTGAACCTTGGCACAAAGGTTAAAGGAATAGAACTTATGTAACTCAGTGGTTCTCATTTTTTAGAATTTCAGTGGTCTTAGTTGATCCCTCAACATTAGTTTAACTTGTGTCCCTGTCCCTACACCAGGGACCCCGGACCTGTTCACCACAGAACCAAACTTCTCAGCTGTTCTGACATACGCTCTACTGTCTCTTCATGTGGTTCAATATGTTTGGCACATTGTGGTGGGTCAGTTCTTATATAAAGAAGTTAATAATGTAAATGCTGATGCCCTAATACCTGTTGCTACTACACATGCAAAGGCTCCTAACCATACAGTTTTGCACATATCATGTAAGACTTGATTTCTCCATTTTTTTTGCAAAAAAACTCTCCAGAAAGTGCCATTTAATGGTTTATTTTTCAAATTTTTTTCCTGGGGAGCATACCCCCAGACCCCCTAGGGAGAGCACCATCCCCCCATATAACAACCATTAAACCCTGAAGTATAATGATGCTGAAAGACCCAAAGAAATTGCTTTGTACGCGGCAAATATGGTTGGCCCCCCCAAATCTCACTCCAAGGTTTTTGGAAAAGTTGGCAGCCCTGTTTAGAACTGTCAATATAGCTAGCATCTAACATTAGCTACTCCGCTGTACTATGAAATAATGTCTGGTTTTGTGAGACAAGCATTTAGCAACATTGTTGTGGGTGCTGCTGTCTCAACCTGGCAACCTCTGTGAACTTGGAGTCTGGGGAGGAGGGGGCGGGGCAGATAACTCCCTCCAGTATTTTGAATTTGTACTGCAGTACTGAATTTTAAACACTAGTTGTCAGTATTACATATTGCACCTTTAAATTACTTTTTTCTGTATCCCATGCTACACCAAGTAGTTTCTCTGTAATCCTTCTGGGGTTTGTGAAAAGTATTTTTTGACCATTAAACGTAGCATTTTATTCATAGAACCTCCGACTGAACGTCTATAAAAGTCACTTACTGCAGCTGTGACTGAAGACCTTTGTTTCTCCCCAACAAGGATCTCAAACCCAGAGCTGGCAGCTCAGATTCTGCAGGAAGTGGGCCACAAAATCCAGTCCTACCCTTTCAGCTACCAGGGGGCGGCCATACTGAGCGGTCAGGAGGAGGGGGCGTACGGCTGGGTCACTGTCAACTATCTCTTAGAGAACTTTATAAAGGTATCATAACTTTTATATTTTTTTAATCAGCATCTTAAATCTGTTGACATTTATAAAAACATATGTTAGCTTTTTTTTAAATCTAAATCAACTACAGTATACCACTTTCAAACGATCATTTAAAATAATCAGTTTCAAATTAGTTTTTATACTTAATTGTTGCAAAGACTATGGGACTGGATGTCTTTGGCTCTTCAAAGCTTATTTAGAGGGTGACTGCTGACACCTAGCGGCCTCTGCAACACTTATGATCACATATCAATATTCCCTCTGATGTCTGCTTGTAATCAGTGAATGAAATAGGCAAATGTTCTTAAGATAATGGCCAGGAAAAAGATATTCTGCTACTGTTTCCTTTATTATTTCTCCACAGTATGGTTTTGTGGGGCGCTGGTTCAGCCCCGGCAGGCCCACAGTGGGAGCGCTTGATTTAGGAGGGGCGTCCACTCAGATAACGTTTGCTACTCAGGAGGAAGTAGAAGACGAACACGACATGATAAAGCTGCATCTTTATGGGCAGAAATACTCTCTGTACACACACAGCTTCCTGTGCTACGGGCAGGACCAGGTCCTCAAGAGACTGCTGGCGCGTATAGTGAAGGTAGTGTAACATGACACACCCATCAAATATGAAATGGAAAAAAAATATTTAGGGAATATGTAGAACATTCTAAAATATCCCTTAAATTTGGTTATAATATTATTGTGTCTAACATAGTTAGTGAGCAGGACATTTACAGATAGAAACATTTCAGTGCTCTCTAGAGGACAAAGGCATGTTTACTGCAGTAACATGTTACTTACAGACCTACACATAGTAGATCATACCGATACATCTGTGATAAACCAATAATCCTAATAGATCAACCATGCCAATATTGGTCGGGTTCTAAATAGTGTATCATGTAAGACATTGCAAAATCATTTTTATGGTAGTATACAAAGTAGTCCTACCTAATTATACATTTTTACAAAAGTATTTTGTTTGTTACAGAAATGTGTCATATCACTCTGTATGTCTCGCTCTCTCTGTCTCTCTCTCAGTCTCAGGGCTACTCTGGGTCAGTCATTCACCCCTGCTATCCTGCAGGCCACAATCGAACTTTAAAGTTGAACAGTATATTCAATTCTCCGTGTACAGCAGAGCACAAACCCAGCTCCTACAACTCCCAGGCCTCCCTGAAAGTACAAGGCAGTGGACATTATGAACACTGTCTGAGCAACGTGTCTGAGATCTTCTCCTTCGACAGCTGCCCTTTCTCCCAGTGCTCCTTTGATAAAGTCTTCCAGCCCAATGTCACCGGCAGCTTCATGGTAAGAAAGACTGCAGGGAGTAGATGACACAGAGGGGATGTACACACTGGTAGCACACAAGGGATGCAGACACAGTGTTAGTGATGCTTACAGAGTTTATTTTTTTATTTATTATTTAGCATTTCCTGAACCACAGACGGCCATACTGTACTCTGTCAAAAACTACACACTAAAAACACAAACAAAAGCATTTAAGACCTGTACATTTGGATCAGCAGTTGTTTGAAATTGCATACTTTAAATTCTTGTTCATGTCTTTGTCTGATGCTTGTCTGATTGTTGGTCAGCTATGTTTCTAGTGTATATTCAACTTAACTTTTCTTATATTTAACTTTAATAGTAGTACCCACTTTTAACCAATGTATGATGTATTGTAATTGTTATATTGTTATGTAAATATGTAATCTTACTTTTTTTAGGGTGACTTTTACCATCTGTTTAGGGACTGCAGATGAAAAATAGCCTTTTGGCTAACTCTGGCGTAATGCCAGAAATGTCCATTAATATGAACTGTCCTTGTATTAAATAAACAAATAAAATAAAAAAATGGAAACCCATGAGCAGAATGGACTTAAAGGATCAGTGTGTAGGATTTAGTGGCATCTAGAGGTGAGGTTGCAGATTGCGACCAGCTGTATACTGTACCTCTTCGCTCACCCCTCCATTTCCCAGCATGCAGCAGAACCTACAGTCTTCAGGTAATGTAAAAATGCCAAAGGCCCTCTCTAGAGCCAGTGTTTGGTTTGTCTGTTCTTGGCTAGTGGAGAAACATGGTGGTGCAAAGTGTTTTGAAGGGCTCATTCCAAGCCAACGAAAACACAACCACGCTTAGTTTCAGGGGATTAGACACTAAGGAAGTTATGAATATTATATTACGTTTCTGCCTAAATCCTACACACTTATTTTTTAAGAGCACAAGATGTGACAGTTGTGCTTTCAGTAAAAGTAGCAACACCACAATTTGAAAATATCACATTACAAGTAGAAGTACTACATTCAAAAATACGATCAGGTAAAAGTATTGAAAAAGTATAAAGTATAGTGAAACTGCGTATTGTGCTGTTAAGTTTATATCTGTATCAGCTCATCACATTTACAATACTACCATTGTTTACTTGTCATTTTGTCATTCATTGCTAAATTATTTTCCATGTAATATTAGTTTTATATTTTGTCCTTTTTTTGTGTGCATCAGGCGTTCTCTGCATTCTTCTACATTCACTCCTTCCTACAGCACACCACCGGTATCACCGCGAAAACTCCGTCACAACTGGAAGAAGCAGCCAAAACTGTGTGCTCGATGACTTTCAACCAAGTAATGTTTTTGGCTATTTATGTTCCATTTATTTCAAATTTTATTGTTTGTGTCTGTGCATGCGTGGAGTTTGTGTGGTTCATAACCAAATACCTGCATAACTACTGGCATTCCAATCAACCTCAGGTGAACTTTGTGTTTAATGCTATTTAGCAATAATAGTAAACTAACAACACGCTAAATTACAAAACATGGTAAACAATATACGTGCTAAACATCAGCATTATCATGTATATGCACAATTCAACTGTTTATTAGTCGTTTTCTAGTGGCACACTTGTACCACATATACATTTTGATGGAAGAGGGTAGATTCTAGATAGGATCCTCTCCATGTGTCGACGTCAAAGGACGTGTCTCGTGAACCGCCTTACTCTGCCTCTGATTGGCTTACCCTGGTATTCTTACCCTAACCCTAACCAATCCCCACTGCTCATGCCTAATCCTAACCACGTTGACACATCTTGTAGCTCCAATCTAGCATTTACCGTGGATGTGCGTCATTTTTATGCCTCTATAGTCTGCAATAGCTGTTGCCGGAAGCATTGTGTTTTTTTCAAAATCCGTCCATCCATCCCCTTCTTGTGAACATGACATCTCAGGAACCCCTGGAGGGAATTTCCTTTAAATTTGGCAGAAGCATCAACTTCGGTTCAATGATGAACTGATTAGATTAAGGGGGCATTTGGTCAGATACTAAATTGATGATACTCATCTTAAAACTGTGGTGATTGTAGAGACATATGTAAGATGTGTGAGAAGTACTCACATTTTGCCCAAAAAATAGACTCAGGACCTTTTTTATTAAACTTCTTCAAAGTCTACACTACATATATTATACGAGTCTGGACTGGACAGACATGGATGGGAACCATTTTTTTTCTTTGTATTGTATTGTTCAACCTTGTAACAAAGTCTTGGTTTTTGTTCCAGCTGCTGCTTCTGGCTCCACAGCAAAAGTCTCGTTTGCAGGACTACTGTGCTTCCTCTGTGTTTGTTAAGATTCTCATGTTGAGAGGTTACAGCTTCGATGAGACGTCGTTCCCACGCATTTCCTTCCAGAAGAAGGTGAGAACTTCGTTATCATTTTAGATAAGAGACCCGTTTTCCACTAATGTGCAGTAATGACTTGCTGATTCTCCTCCAGGCAGGGGATGCCTCGGTGGGTTGGGCTCTGGGCTACATGCTGAGTTTGAGCAGTTTGCTGCCGGCAGAGACGGTGGGGCTGAGGAAGGCCCTGACCCTGGGAGCGTGGGGAGCGCTTCTCTTTCTCTTTGTCCTCCAGCTTGCAGCAGTCCTGGTCTTTGTCTTACTCCGAGCTTGTGTTGGGAAGAAGAAAGGAGGCAGTGAAAGCACCATCTAGATACTGTAACAAACATACAGTGCAGTCAGAAAACACTAAGACAGTCATAGGTTTTTGTTTGTGTTGGCTCTATACTGTGATTGCAAAGGATTTGACTAATATTGCATAATTAGAATCACAGTTATGTTGGCTTTCTGTTTACTCTTTGTATCCTAAAATTACAGGGCTGTATAAAAACGGCCTTAATGTAAGTCTTTTTTTAAATTTCAAATCAAATGTACTGGAGGACAGAGCCAACACAAACTGGGAAACTTTGTCCCTGACCAAGAAGAACGTAGGACTCCCCTGGTCTCCTGGTGGCACTGGCACTATAGGGGAGGTATCAATGTCATTTTTATTCTTGAAAAGTCAAACCATTTTTTTTATATGTAGAATGTAAAGAATGTAAAAGCTTTTGGGTTTTTTTGTAGGAAATGTGACTGTATTCTTAAGCATGTATGTAATCAAGCACTGTTACACAAAGGTGTTTTAGGTGACAGTTTTATTCTGCCCAGGTTAACTTTAAGTAATCAACAAGAGTTTTTTTTCTTTCTTTTTTTACGTTTGTTGCCAGAGACAGACTCCAGTCTCTGGAAAAATTAAAGCTGGATCAGTCTCTTCAAAACTGTCATTGTGATGTTTTTTTCTTATAAATTTTGTGTCACATGGAGGAGTTTCTTAACTACTTTTGAGTTTTATTGTGTAAAGACAGAAAACAGAAAAACAAGCATGGGATGTTTTAACAAAGGATTTAATGGTCAAATTTGCGTTTTCATAATACAGATTGATATCAGATAGAAAAGAGCTCATGAATCACTCCCATACATTTTTATTTCTTGATGTCTGTTTTAAAATGTAGGATGACAGTTGTTGCTGATACAGTAGTTTAAGTTAAACTAGAATACCAAATTCCCCATTGATATACAGAGAGGAATGATGTGTCATTATGTTAATGTTTGAATTTTTAATTAACTTGAATCTAATCTGCCAAAAAACATCTTCTAGTCTACTCACAGACTTCATGTTTATATTTGTCTTTTTAAACAGTAATACATGTTTTTGTCATGAATTCACCAATTTACTTTAGACAATACAAATATAACTACGGTTGTGAAGTAGTGATCAGTTCTTGGTTGACAGTGGTTGTTTTTTAATCTGACATGTGATGTAGCATGTGTTATAACTAGTAGCCATATCTTTCCATGTCTGGGCACATTTTTCAAGAATTTACAAGTTTCTTTCAGCAAGTTACATTTTTATGTATATTGTAGCATAAAAGTATTCTTGTGTTTATAAAACGTTTTTTCTAATAGAAACACTTAGACAATCCTGGTGAAAATTGGTGCAGTTTACTGTATGTGGCTTTAAACCTATTAAAACAAGTGTTTCAATAGACCATTTTTATACCTTACCATGTCTCTAGAAGTAGCTCTTTCTGTGGTCACCTTGTTCGTTTCATCCATGATAACAAAATAAACTTGATTTTGTTTTACAATGAGTCTACTGGTCCATTCCATGAATGTCTTGTCTTTCTTTTATTTCTCTGCACTGGACTACAGCTCCCCAAATGCTTTGCTTTACGGAAGTAGGCGTGTAGTTCCGATGACATTTCCCTCAAAATAAAAGAAGGGATTTTTGTATTCAGATAGTTTTGCAGTGAAGTTATTTTTGATAAGGATTTGCTGTTTAATCTTTTTTTTTTTAAAGTCATCTGCAAGTTTAAAAACATCCTCTGAAAACACCCAAAACATTCCTCCTGACTTTTGATCTATTACTTTCATCTAGACTGTTAGCTCATAATATAGACAGTGAAAGAAAGCGTGGATATAACCTAATACAGTATGACACACACTTGCCGTTAGTGGGTGGCAGTAGCTCAGTCCATAGGGAGTTGGGTTGGGAACCGGAGGCTCGCTGGTTTAAGTCCACCTACGGACCAAATGTTGGTGGTGGACTGGTAGCTGGAGAGATGTTAGTTCACCTTCTGGGCCAAGGTGCTCTTGAGCAAGGCACCAAATCCCCAACCACTCGGGGCGCCTTTCCATGGGCAGCCCCCTCACTCTGACATCTCTCCATTTAGTGCATGTATGTACTGAGGATGTGTGTGTCATTCAAGCCTGTGTGAAATGTGTGTAATAACAACAGAACAGAGTGTAAATTGTAATTTCCCCTTGTGTATCCTAATAAAGGATACATTGCTATATTGGATACATTATACATTAGTGACCACCACACCAAACAGAGGTGAAAACATTTAAAATGTAAGTCTTTATAAAGTTACAGACTGAGTGAAATGCTACTTATTGAATGGCTTTTATTTTGAAGTTTGTGACCGGAAGTCTTTTAGCCTTTGCTGCATGGCGGAACAAGAGTGACTGTGGAGCCGTGGAGCGGTCTATGGGAGTAGCTAGCTAGCTAACCTCTTCTAGTTATGAATTCATGTTGCTCCATTCACTTCTAAAACGAGAAACAATATTTCAAGCTGTTCAGTTTTCGGCGTAGACAGACATTTAGTCTGTTTGCTTGTTTGCTAGTGTGGTTGCTGAGAATAGTGGATATGTGCACTCAGACGAAGGCTGCGGCGCTGATGGCCAGCATACCGCGGGCAGACATCGACCCATCCGGCGTGTTTAAGTACGTCCTGATCCGCGTGCACAGCAAAGAGGAGGGAGACGACTCGGAGATTGACATAGTTCGAGGATATGGCTGGGCTGAGTACCACGGTAAGTCAGGGGCACTAAAACCATAGTGTATAAGACGAAAACCATGAGAAATTGTCTGTAAGGCACACTCAGTGTTCAGTTTGTTAGGTCCACGTAGAGATACATAGGCTATATGACAGTGTAAATCCCTCCTCGGTTAACCCTTGTGTTGTCCTCCCGGGTCAAAAACGGACAAACATTTGACATTTTCGTCTTTTTTTCAGACTTTTTTTCCACTAATACCGTCTTACTACCACTAGTTTTACAGTGCTTTTTGGAATTCATAGTCAATAACCCTCATTTAAATAGAATTATACTTAAAATTTGAGTTAAAAAAGCAGAAATGATGAATTATTTTCACCAATAGTTAAGGTCAGAGGACCGTACAGATGAGTTTAGTCAGGAATGAAAGTGATTAATTGTATTTGCAAAGACCGTTGTATGGAATCCAATCCATTTTTTGTGGTAATTGGGTTAAA
>NC_045748.1:1599282-1608182 GCF_008692095.1 Etheostoma spectabile | reverse complement strand
GATATAGACATTTTTTTAAAGGGGTCAAATTTGACCCGAGGACAACAGGAGGGTTAAAGGATGAAAATAACTACGTAATGTTACTCTCAGTCGGCACTTTTTTTTTATGGACACCTAAGTTAGCTAAAACAAAAATCATGAAGCTTCAGTTTAATAATAATAATAATAATACATTTTATTTAACAGCGCCTTTTCACCTCAAGGAAGCTTTACAGAGAATAAAAGACAGATATAGGGAACATAAAAGTGTAAGTAGTAATAACAAACCGATAAAACAAAAAACAAAACAAACAAAACAAACAAACAAAACAAAACAGGAACAGTGTATTTACAGTAAGCGAGCTGGAACAGATGGGTTTTAGTCTAGTTGAACAGAGGGAGAGAGTTGATGTTGCGGAGGTCGGGTGGGAGTGAGGTCCAGAGCTGGGGAGCAGAGCGGCTGAGGCTCTGCTCCCCACGGTGATGAGTCGAGCATGGGGGACAGTGAGGTGGAGGGAGGAGGAAGATCTGAGGGAGCGGGAGGGGACGCGACATGTGTAGGAGTTCTGATAGATATGGAGGGGCAAGGTTAGGATGGCTTTGAAAGTATGGAGAAGGATTTTAAATTGTATTCTGAATTGAACCGGGAGCCAATGGAGCTGCTGAAGAACGGGGTATATGTGAAATGAGGGGGTTCTGGTGATGACACGAGCTGCTGAGTTCTGAAGAAGTTGAAGTTTATGGAGGGATTTTGAGGAAGGCCAAAAGGAGGAGATTACAGTAGTCAAGGCGGGAGGTGACGGGCTGTGGATAAGGATGGAGGCAGTGTGAGGGGTAAGGGACGGACGGAGGCGGTTTATGTTGCGTAGGTGGAAGTATGCGACCGGCGATATTATTTATGTGTGACTGAAAGGAGGGAGGAATCGAGGATGACGCCCAGACTCTTGACCTGAGGGGAAGGGGACCAAGGGTTGTCAATTGGTAGAGAGAAACTATTGATTTTGGATAGGGTGGACTTGGTGGCTACGAGGAGGAGTTCGGTTTATCACTGTTTAGTTTAAGGAAGTTTGCGGTGAACCAGTCTTTTATTTAAGTAAGCAGTTAGTAAGGGACAAGGGGGGGAGCGAGGAGGTGGGTTTGCTGGTAAATAGAGCTGGGTGTCGTCTGCGTAACAATGAAATGAATGTTGAATTTGCGGAAGATATGCCAAGGGGAAGTAGGTAGGTGATGAAAAGGAGGGGGCCAAGAACTGAACCTGAGGGACGCCAGTAGTAACAGGGGAAGGGTGGGATGTGAAGATTTGAGTTGAATAAACTGAGTGCGGTCGGAGAGATATGAGCGGAACCAGTCAAGGGGTGTGGAGAGATGCCGAGGAAGAAAGTCTATTGAGGAGAATGGAGTGAGAAATGGTATCAAAGGCCGCACTGAGATCGAGGAGGATGAGGATGGAGATGAGTCCGAATCAGCAGCTGTGAAGAGATCATTGGTGATTTTTATAAGGGCAGTTTCAGTACTATGGGAGGGGCGGAAACCAGACTGGAAAGGTTCATAAAGACAGTTAAGGGTAAGAAAAGCATGGAGTTGAACAGACACTATTTTTCAAGAATTTTAGAAATAAAGGGAAGATTTGAGATAGGACGAAGATTATTATAGTTGGTGGGTCTGAGCAGGTTTTTTCAGAATCGGTGAGACGGATGCTGTTTTGAAAAGTGAGGGGACAATACCAGAGGAGAGAGAAGAATGAATAATGGTAGTTATGACTGTTTGTGTTTTAAACTCTTTTTAGGGCGGTGTTAACACATTTTGGAGTTTCATACTGGTGTTTCTAATTATCATTCTACCCTCACGGATACAAGGGATGTGGATAAAATATGTCAATATAATTTTTTCAGCCAGAACAGAATATACAGTCTATGGCCAGAAGAGACAACATTGGAGTAAAAGCAGGGTCTAGTGCTGAGTTTTGAGTTTTGATTGCAGTGTATTTCTAGTTTAAATTTAAGTCAAGTATTATGGATTTAAGTATTTAATAACATAATGGGTATAGTAAACTAACATATAATAACTAATATTCTCATACTGTGCTTTTAGTACAACATTAAAGCCAAAATATTGTCACTTGACAAATATTTTGATGCAATTATGACTCGGTAAATGCATACATTAAAAAAATGAAATCCACAACACTGACATAACACAAAATGCATGCATTTGAAAACTTTCATAGAAACTGCCCAGGCATGCAGAAATGAAAAATGTAATTAAACAACTCTATTCATTTCCACACTGAAGAACACTACATGCAGGTTTACCCAGGTAGTAAAACTCGCCAAAAGCACCAGATGGAGGCAGCCGTTTGTGATGATTCAAAATAGGCCTGCACGATAAATCGTTATAAAATTGTAATCTCAGCCTGTTAACAATTTTTAAATAAACTTGATTTTTGATTTTTTTTTTTTATGACTTTGATTCTCTTTTAATTTACGAGCCGACTGCATCACAAACGCTACTACTTTCTTCTTTGAGTTTTAAACAGACAGGATTCAAAAAGGGAACAAAACAGGATTTAAAGCGCTCCCAAGCGCTGCGATGCTCTCCTTTGTCTTCATTGAGGCCTCTATGCTTACAGGCTTGTGGTGATGAGCAATGTGCTATAATTGGTACTGCCAGTTTTTAGTTGTCATGGTTCATGTGTGCATTAAACATTACACTTTGTAAGGAAAAAAAAATTGTGATTCATATTTTTCCCCAAATTGTGCAGGCCTAATTCAAAACATCTTTTATTGATAGTTCGTGACTGAACAGTAGACTTAGAGTTTTCTTTATTAATCCTTTTGGGATAACTGCTGCGAGGAAATTGAAAATTCCAGCAGCAGTTTTAGCAAGAAAATAGAAATAAAAAAATAGATAAAAGAAAGACAGTATAAAGACAACAGAATAACAATAATAAGAACAACAATAAGAAAATTCGTCAAATAAACAAATAAAAAGACACTTTAAAATTATTATTAAAGTGTCAGTGTTGAGTCCAGTGTTAGTGATAAAGTGACCAGGTATGTATGTATGTCTGTATGTACTAGTGGCTTCATTCCCATGTTTACTACCAATACATGTTGTGTTTAGGCTGAAGTCCATGTCACAGTTGTCTGTGGTTCAAATTACTTTTCTTAATCATAACCCAAGTTTAGATGCTGAGCCTGCTGCATTAATCATTTTTACAAATTTAAATTTAGCAGTAAAATGTATTAGAAAGTGTTGATACATTCCTTACCATTTAAATGCCTTTTCTTGCAGCTGATATCTATGATAAGGTTTCTGAGGAGCTAGAAAAGGGCGGGCACCTAGACTGTGAATGTATTGGAGGAGGGAGGATCAAACATGATCCCCAGGCCAAGAAGATCCACGTTTATGGATACTCCATGGTGAGAATGAAAGATGCACTTACGTGGACAATACCGGTAACCAAAACTCAGAGCTCAAAGAGGCTAGAAAGCTCCATGTTGCTGCAGAGTTGACTGAAAATGAATGACGGGTTTGTCATTACGAGTAATCCCTTCATCATTAAATAAAGTGTTAAATATTGATTATTTAAGCTTAAATAAATGGTTATTTTCTACAGGGATTTGGAAGAGCAAACCACGCAGTGACTACTGAGAAACTGAAAGATCGGTATCCAGACTATGAGGTGACCTGGGACAACGAAGGATACTGAACTGAATTAAGATCCACCTCGGTTGGACCCCCCTTTCTCCGGGACTGACATGGCACTTATGCAAAACCCCTTATGCAAACGCTGGGCATGTCATGAAGAACCCTACAGAGTCTGATACAGAAATTTTTGATACCGCATTTATAATCCAATAATTTTGAGCTTATTTTTACGTTACTATTTGAGAAGAAATGGCAAACCATTTCCCCCCACATTTTTACTCCATTTGGATCAAAAACAAATACATGATTATCTTCCGTAAATTCAAATCTCAAATAGAATTATAGAATAAGTAACTGGTCATAATATTCACTGACTTGTTTTAGAGTCGCATAGCCTCATCATTTTGACCTACTCACTAAGATGTGTTGGAAATTGAACCTTATATGCTTTGTCATGATGTATGTTTCATAAATGTTTCCTAAAATCTGCTGTTAAGCTGTGTGCATACTGTGTTCCTTATTGCTTATGTTACAGGACTGTAATCTGCTGATGAATGTTGTGGCCTTTTTTTGGTAGATAAGACTAAATGAAATTGAAGACCTTCCAAGATTACCCATGTTCTGTAAGTACTTTGAGATGATGACATTCTGGTAATGTTGCCATTGAGAGGATACTATATAGGCGCTTGACCTTGTAATCTTAGATATTTAAACCTGTTTCATTTTTTATTGCAGGAAGCTTGACAAGTTATAAATACCACAGAAACATAACTTATAAAGTTAATGTGGATAATGTGTTTGCTTACAGTTGCCAACAGACATAGAGCAGTGTTAAATGTTCCATATTATAGAGATGCAATTGTAAATCAAGATACTTTGATCCCAATGGGGTTTATGGATACCAAATGTAGTTCAGTCAATTTAATATAGTTAGTCAAATATGGAGCCAATATTAATTTTAGTGTAATTTCAGTATTTTTTTCAACCTGGACCCTATCTACCCATGCATTGATGTCCAAGTGACTAATTGGAACAACAGTCTTTGAAATTGGTCCTGGATTGAGCGAGAATTCTGTAACTAACAGCCATGAGCTGGGCTGCAATGTAATCCTTTAGGGCAAGTAAACAGTGTCAAACGTGCTGTATTTACCACTGACAGGCTAAAATTGTTATAAGGGTCAGAATACATTATGCGCCCGGCGTAGGGACCCTCTTTTCCACCGTCAAATTAGCTAAAGTGGATTTGGACACGCCCTAAACGCACCTGGGCCATTTGTCTCACACCATGCGCTGAGATCGTTAAAATAGGGCCCTAAATGTATCGGTTGTTTCACTTGTTAACACACCACTAAGAATTTTTAACACGGTACAAATAGCTGACGTTAGCTTATTTTCCATTTACTGTATCTAGTGTTTAAGACCGTATTGGAATGCGTAAACACGCCTGTTGCTGTTTGTTTTTCTTCCAACATGGCATGAATGCACCATAAGACCATCTGGAAAACTAGATCCAAGGCATTTTACTTCAAGTTCTCTTGTTAGAAGAAGTCAGCAAACTCATATTGGGGAAAATGAAGTTGAAATATAAGACTAATGTAGCTTTGAGTGTAGTTTTTGTGTAGATGGCACTGCAATTTGCACCTGAATTGCTCTGTATGTTGGTTGCCAACCATGTCTACAGTACTTCAGTTATTGTGCAATGTACGGATGGACCTATCTATATGCTGTGGAAATTGGCTGCCATTTGGGGGAAATTGTTTAATGATCTCCGTTGCAATTGCATGCTGGGAGAATTTAAAGTCCAGGTGTTATCTCTTAGAGACGGAGAACAGGTCAGAGTCAACGAGCAAAGACTCCAGATTGTGTTCAGAGCTCCAGGCTGATCAGGTGGAAGAGGGGGAAAAAGAGAAGATGTTACAGCGGAGGAGCTCCGCCCTCGTTCTGCTGGTGGCTCTGCAGTTTGGTAAGAACATATCCAGCCAGGCTGCATTCAAACAGGGTCAACTTGGCATTCATTTGGTTGACATGTCTTCCTGCCACAACCATTTACATTGTTATGACTTACAGATAGAGATGGTTTTACTTGTTTTACCTTACAAATAGAAAAACCTTCAGTCCTGTGCTCACTAACAACACAGCTTATTTATAAAGTATACATTCTCGGCCAAAAAGAAACATCTCTTTGTCAGGACTCAGGATTGTATTTTAAAGATACTTTTGTAAAAATCAAAATAACATTTTTTCCATGCATGTTGAATGCACCATTAACAATTAATAAACATGCACCTGTTGAATGGTTGTAAAGACAGTAATAGCTTACAGGCGGTAGGCAATTAAGGTCACAGTTGTAAGAAAATTAGGAAAGTAAAGAGACTCTTCTACCGACTGTGAAAAAAACCCAAATAAAGACGCCCAGGGTCTCTGCTGAGCTGCGTGGCTGTGCCTCAGGCATGGTGCAAGGAGGCATGAGGACAACAGATGTGGCCAGGTCAATACATAGCAGTGTCCCTACTGTGAGACGCCAAAGACAGCACTACAGGGAGACAGGAAGCACAGCTGATTGTCCTCGCAACAGCACAGGATCGGTACATCCAAATATCTCACACTGGGGAATAGGAACGCCTCCCAAGGCACAAAATCATTATTCCATTTCTGTGAAAATTGTTCAATTCATGTCTTGGTAGTTAAATCTTTTTATGTTCATAGAAATATATGCATATATGCATATAATATTTGTATATATACACTTTAAATATAGACACTTTATTGTGTTGTAGCCATGATTTTGTATATTTTTAGTTTTTAAAAGAAAAAATAAAAATGTAAAAAAAATAATTCAAAATTACAGTAACATGTAAAAATAAAAGTATAAAAAAAGAAATGTTTTACCAAAACTATAATTATAGTAAATTAATTCAAGTAAATACTTTATTTTAAATTAAAGGTCCCATGACATGGTGCTCTTCGGATGCTTTTATGTAGACCTTAGTGGTCCCCTAATACTGTATCTTAAGTTCTTTTATATAGACCTTAGTGTCCCCCTAATACTGTATCTGAAACTCTTTTATATAGACCTTAGTGGTCCCCAATACTGTATCTGAAGACTCTTTTATATAGACCTATTGGTCCCCTAATACTGTATCTGAAGACCTTTTATATAGACCTTAGTGGTCCCCTAATACTGTATCTGAAGTCTCTTTTATATAGACCTTAGTGGTCCCCTAATACTGTATCTGAAGTCTCTTTTATATAGACCTTATGGGCCCTAATCATATCTGAAGTCTCTTTTATTAGACCTTAGTGTCCCCTAATACTGATCTGAAGTCTCTTTATATATGACCTTAGTGGTCCCCTAATACGTATCGAAGTATCTTTTATATAGACCTTAGTGGCCCCTAATACCGTATCTGAATTATCTTTTATATAGACCTTAGTGGTCCCCTAATACCGTATCTGAAGTCTCTTTTATATAGACCTTAGTTGTCCCCTAATACCATATCTGAAGTCTCTTTTATATAGACCTTAGTTGTCTCCTAATACCGTATCTGAAGTATCTTTTATATAGACCTTAGTGGTCCCCTAATACCGTATCTGAAGTATCTTTTATATAGACCTTAGTGGTCCCCTAATACCGTATCTGAAGTCTCTTTTATATAGACCTTAGTTGTCTCCTAATACCGTATCTGAAGTCTCTTTCCCAAAATTCTGCCTTGGTGCAGCATTACATTCACTAGAGCCAGTCCCATAAGGACTTTCCTTAGGATGTGCCATTGCTGAGTCTGTAGCTTTTGAGGATTCTGTAGCTCGTTTCAAAAGCCATTATGTCTCTCTCTCATAGGTGGGCCAAATTCTCTGGGTGGGCAAAGGCCCATCTGAGCTTTCTTTTTCTTGAAGGCAGAGCAGGATACCCAGGGCTCGGTTTACACCTATCTCCATTTTTACCCACTGGAGGACCATAGGCAGGGAACTCATATTAATGTTAAAAACCTCAAAGTGACATTTTCATGACATGGGACCTTTTAAATAAGGATGTCGAAAAATAAGCTCAGTTTATCATTATTTAATATAATGATTAATAAAGTCTTCACATTGGGAAGAAACAAAAAACAATTTCAACGCTGTTAAATACGTTTTTAAAAGTGTTCTTATTTATTTCATTGTTTTTGTCAGAACTCAGTAAAAAGGGATCAGACATGTCCCTGCTGTTACAACTCTGTGTGTGATTACTCAACGTTTTCCTCACTATGAGACGTGCAGTCATGCATATTCCTACTCGGTGTCATGTCTGATTCCCAGCGGTCACTGAAGCACAAAGTCTTCAGTCTTATAGCCAGAGACCTTTGGATGGACGGATGGCATTTTGCTGGCGTTATCCTGATTGCTTCCCTGTGGCCTTTGAGCCCGTTGGCATAATTTGTGTCATAAAGCTTTGACAGTAACGAGTCTTGATAAGAGTTTGGGGTCAGGTCATCTGTGAGATTTTTTACAGCCTTCAAACAGAGGAAGATGGGAAGTATATATGTACAATTTCTTGTACTGTTCTGAAAGGTATTTCAAATGTGGGAAACTTTACCTTTCCACCACTTTATGTCAGAGGAAGTTATTGTACTCCTCTACTCAATTTATCTGACTGATACAGAGTTACTAGTTACATTTCACAAGTAGAGCTTGAATTAAAAATCGGAGGGTTCACTTTGGAATCAGCAGTGGACAAAACAATCTCCACTCAATGTCAACTTACTGGCTTGTTCTGGAGCTTTCCACCTTATCACTTCTTTAGCAGCAGATGATGTTTCAATTTGTCTGTTTTGTTTTTATTGTGATTTTTTATTATGGACTAACGGGAGAGGAGCCTTCAGCTAAAAGAGATCCAAATAAATCGAAACGTGGACAGAAAGTCAGAAACTGCTCCAAATAATGGAAAGTTTAAGTTCATTGAAAACTGCATAAACATCTTGTGCTGATGAAGACCGTGTGATACGGTCAAATGCTCCGGAACAGGAGTCAGTGGACCTTGAGTGAAGACTGTTTTGCCAAATGAGATAAGTTGATAATTAAATAATCAGTCACCATTCTTCAGAATATCAACGTTGGATATTTTCATGTTGTGTCTGTTTTATAATATATCACAGCGGCTGGCTCCTGGGCTAATCCATGCCACAGTCCTGAGGGGAAATGTGACTTTGTGTGTGACTGTTCTGACTGCAGCGATGAGCAAAACTGTGGTAAGTTAAAAAAAAGTTATTCAAATATGGAAACCGATACGAAGA
>NC_045748.1:1592677-1599272 GCF_008692095.1 Etheostoma spectabile | reverse complement strand
GCTCAAAACAGAATTTTGCAGTTGCTTATTGTGACCTAGTCTCATCTTTGCTTACCGAGAGGACATTATACTTGCATATAATGCATATTTACAATCAAATAGTCAACTTTTGTTACTTTAACATCTCTCAAGGCTACAGCGGAAAAGCCTTTCAGTGTGACTTTGAGGATGCAGGAATGTGCGGATGGACAGACCAGTCCTTGAATGCAGCAGTGTACAGCTGGGAGAGACGTCAGAGAGGAGGGGGCAGTCTGCCCGACAGCGGGCCGTCCTCCGACTACACCACTGGGACAGCTACAGGTACGCTCTACTTTTATCTAGTTTTGTCTATTTGTCCTCCATTTTTTATGTACCACAGGTGTCCTTAAAAGTATCAAGCATTTCAAATTTAGGAATAAAAGAATACAATTGTTACTAGTAGAGTACATCAGTACAATAAAAGTTGCAGATTGTCTTGTGAGTACCAAATGAGACTACTGTAGCCAAGAAGGCAGTACATGTGATAAATGCATGTTAATGGTATTAATATGTCTGTGTAGGAGTCAAGAATCCATATAATTGTTATTCACCACAACTCAGTATAATAAAAACTGTAACACTTATAAAGACATGAAATAAGGACATGTACATTTTGAAGGGAAAAAAAACGGGTTTGAGAAGGTGAGTTAAAAAGTCAAGATGCTTTTTGGCTAAAATTAACAAAATGATTCACGTTCAATGAGATCATGTTCCTGTTCTGACTTCCTGTTCAGTCATCCCAAACACAATTTTTACCAGTTTCTATCTATATCTGTCCAGCAGCAACCAGGTCATACCACCCCTCCTTGTCCAACCAAACTGACACTGGGTGAACGCTGACTAGAGCCGTGACATTTAGTTCATGTTAATGTATCTTATGCTTTAAATGTCAACAGTCAGTGACTAAGGTTTTTGCAGAATGCACCATGCAAACATGAAATTTAGAGAGAAAGTGAGTAATGCCCACATCATAAATGTCATTTTCTCAGCCAGCTTCAGCCGCCAGTCATTTCTCTGCAGCTGTGCGTTTAACAACGATCTCTCCTCTGTAGTTACGGTCGCTTGTGGTGAACACAGGTTTGGCATGTCTTCCCAGTGTTATTACAAATCGATACAGCATAGTATCGCAATATTTTTCCTGACAATACTGTATCAATACACACATGCCAAGTATCAAAGTTTTATTAAATATGTGTTGGTCAGTTTGTCTGCTTGACAATCCGGTCAGTCAGATGAACAAACATGATAAACAATTTTTAAGATAAAACAGATGTTGACAAAATTTCCTTTTTGGGACATCATTTAAAATTGGGAAAAATTTGAAGTTGGAAAAAAGGTAATCAATTTCATTATTCCTATCTTGAGGCCTCTGGTGGTTCCCAACCCTACAGGTAGTATGCAATTATGAAGTCTTATTAGATTATCAGGCTTAACAGGAAATCAGTACCTTGCACTTGTATTTTTCTCATCACACAGGTTGGTTTATGGGAGTGAGTTCCGTCACAACCAAATCTCTCAGCTCTGCAGTTTTAACGTCCCCAGTGATGAAACAGTCTTCTCCAACCTGTCGCCTTCGTCTCCGATACTTCTTGTGGGACTCAGGTAACGACTATTAAAGACGACAGCTCATACAGGACCAAAAGTGCCTGTTTTGGCCCGCTTCTCTTACAATGTTGTAGACAGGATTATATATTATTTTGTACTACTTTTACTTGCATCACTTGCATGTATAGTCTTTTGTATGTTTTGTAATTGTCTCCTAATTTGTTTGATTTTCTACCTAACATAATAATCATTATTAGATGTTTTAATTAAAGTATTTGACCTGTAGGTCACACAGGTCTGGGCTCCACACCCTTGTGGGCTTCCATCCTTAGCCAGGACTCCCGTGAGGCCGTGGTGTGGCGTCCTGAGGCCACCAGTGTCCGTGGCTGGAGGGAGGCTTCCATCTTTCTGGGCCGTACTCCCACAACCTTCCAAATCCGCCTTCACTCGCAGCGCTCCGAGGGGCGAATAGGAGACGTGGCGGTGGACCAGCTGGAGTTTCTGGACTGTGCTCTGCCCTGTGAGTCCCTCAAAACATCTTATTCATGTGCAATCCCTGCCTTTGTATGGAGTCGGGAGTGTCCCAGCAGCAATCAGCTATAACACAGTAATAACACATGATAAGTTAAAATTGCAGAGCTATGACAGGTATAATCATGGTAATCTTCAATTTCAATTTTATTTATATGGCGCCAAATCACAGTTATCTCATTGCACTTTTCATAAAAGAGCAGGTCCTGACCGTACTCTGGGATGTTATTCACAGAAATCTAACAATTCCCACCGAGAGCAAGGACTGGGCCACAGAGGCAAGGAAAAACTTCCTTTTATGTTTGATGTTGTTTTTCTGTCTCACTACTTCATCAGTGCCACTGCCGGGTGAAGAGTGTCCAGCAGGGATGATGAAGTGTAGGCTTGGGAGCTGCGTGGGGCTGCAGCAGGTCTGTGACGGCAGCGACGACTGCGGCGACGGGACAGATGAGGAGAACTGTGGTGAGACCATCTGAATTACAGCAGAGAGCCCTCTGACGACACAAGACAGTGAATATGTTGGAATTTGTCCGGAAAATGGGTGACTAACTGTACAAACAAAGTACAAAAATTGAGGCTAAAGAAGAGATTAAAGGGGCAGTTCAACCAACAACAAAAAAGCCCCAACATATTCTTTTTGTGGTATCTACAGACCTTACTGTAAATTTCACTGGATTACTTCCTAATGAAGATATTGTCCCATTAAAGCTGTGTACAAGGTTGCTTGTGGATTAACCAGAGAAACTAGGATGTTTATGGGAAGACACGCTGCTGTTCTGTTTTTCAAATGTAATTTTTTTTGTGTTTTTAGCACCATAAATAAAGCACCCTTCACCTCCACTTTGTGTAAAGTTTCTAAGCTTAATATTTAAGAATAAATCATCACATAAAACCAAAGGTATCTGCATAGCTGCTCGGTACAACAAAAATGTGTTTTGTGATTATGAAAACATTGATAAAGATTTGTATGTCAAGGTCCAACTACCCGCTTCTGCCACACCAATTTGTGCTGTTGTAAAACGTATTCTGGACTATTCCTTTAAAGTAGCCCCTCTCCAAAATTCCCCACATAATCAATCAAATTTCCCTAACACTTTTCAAAACTCAAGAATATTCCTAAAACTTCCGTGAGAAGCAGTAGCTTTCCATCCAATCTGCACAATACATTTTACTGTGTGCAAATATACTGTACATGCAGTGATCACCAGTTAATGTGAGTTGTTGTGTTTGTCGTGTCTCCAGAAAGTTACCGGCGCTGTGACTTTGAGGCGGGCCTGTGTGATTGGGACCTGAGCTCACTGTCCAGTCTGAAATGGGTAAGGACCAATCAGGAGAACATCTCGCTCACCGATCCTCTGAAAGGACCAGGCAGGGATCATTCCAACAACAGTGTAACAGGTATGATATTCTGATCAATCACAGTATCCTTCATGTTGTTCATATATATATATATAATTTTTTCGATACACAATTAAAGCATGCGTGTTCTGTGATTTGGGCCTCGGTCCGTGGCGTAGTTTAGGTAATCAGGAGGCGATGCAGCAGTCTTTTGAATTGCAAGTTGAGTTTCAAAGCCCTTCCAGATGTGCTGTCAATGGGAATTTAGTTACCAACAGAGTACGTCAAGTATCAAATACTACTTGAGCTTCACTTTAAAGTACATTTAGAACGGACAAAAAAAGGTAATTAATTTGTGATTAATCGCACGCTAGCTATGGACAATCATCCGATTGCGATTAAATATTTGAATTGATTGACAGCCCTGATACACAGTAAGTAAAAGATATCTTTATTTTTGATGTTGCAGGTCACTTCCTTTATGTCACTGTCCCCGATGGTGGTCTAAAAGAAGACTGGGCTGCTTTCCAAAGTCCCCGCCTTGAACCCACCAACAGTTCACATTCTTGCAAGGTGAGTCCCAACCAAGATGAATTCTTCTTCAATCAGAGAGGTTTTTTAAGTTTCTCCCACACCTCACTTTAACAGTGATTTACTTACTACCAGTCCAACACATTCCACATGTTTTTCTGTATCTGCCCGCTGTAGATGGTGATGTACACGCACCAGTTTGGGCCGAGGTCCGGCGGTCTGACGGTGCTGGTGGCAGACAGTGAGATCTACCCGGTGTGGGAGAGGGGGGGCGCTCTGGGCGATGTTTGGGTGAAGGCAGAGGTGGAGATTGTCACCAACTCCACTTTCCAAGTGAGTACTTCCCCTAAGGTTTGTAACCATAGAACGGATGCTAGCTGGAGCTAGCTTAAAAAAACAGAGATATTGATACTGATAATTCATCAATACAGAAATGTCAAATATGTAAACATGGATTTAATGGACCCACACTAACTATGCATATTCTCACAGCAACCAGTAGTTGAGTCCTACTGCTACTGTTTTTATGCCAAAACTGATATTAATATTTAATTCTGAAGAGCATATATCAGCCAATTTAAATAAACATCCAAGACAAAAGTGATCTTTCCACACATAGAAGCTTTGGAGAATAGGTAATGTGAGAGCCATGGAAACAATAAATCAGCTCCATCCAACTGCGTGGAAACACCCAAACTCCTAACATTCACAAAGGTAGTGATTAGAAATGTGTATTAATTAGCATTTTCTTTTGCTAACTTTCTGGAAATTGGTTAACACCGAATTCTAGGGACCAAGTGCTCAATTATCGAAGACAATAAAATTGACAATAGCTAATTCATTGATATTTTAAAATAGGCATCAACCCAATGGAAATGGAAAGATAGTGTAATGATCTGTTGTTATTCAAAAAAGAATCCAAAAAAAAAAAGGATTTTAATTTTGGTTACTAAATAGTGACCAGGATGTGTACTGAGCAGAACATTTTACAGTTGAGTTGCCTGGCACTTTGGCAACACTGTTTCTTGTTGTGTGTTCAATGGAATTTGGCTCCAATGTAAAAAATGCACTTCTCTCTCTTAATTTTTTTTATGTTCTTGTTTATCTGTTTGTTTGTCTTTTGGATGTTGTGCGCCCTTGCTGGTGTGTGTCTGTCTGTGTGTGGGTCTGTGTTGTCTGTCCCCGTCTGGTTGGGACCTGATCTGGGTTGGGTTGGGGATGGTTGGGTGGGTTGGTGGGGGATTTGAGGGGAATTGACAGGCTGTTTCAACTATGCTTGTTCACTCTTGCCTATATGATGTCATTTATTTTAAAATTTAAATAAAAACTGTTGGGCGGGGGGAGAAAAATGATTAGAATAGGGAGGACAGCATTTTGCAAGTCATTAGATGACAAATCCTGATCAATATATAAATTAGGGCCTTCATGTTTAGTTTTTACCCAATGGGTATATAGCGCTTCAGAGCTTCAGTCTTTTGTGTTTGGATGAAATTGTTTGGATCATATGTCTTCCACTTAATTTTCTCTTATTACAGATTGTAATAATGGCAGCAGTCAGGGACTTTTCCTATGGAGGTATCGCTGTCGACAGCATTGTGTTGTCTCCTGAATGCCGCTTGTCATCTGGTAATCTTTTAAACAGTCTTTTTGATTCCACATGTGTTAAAGACTGGGAGTAAATACCCTATCTGGTGTGATAACTCTGCCATCTCCCGTTCTCTTTTTGAACAGCCAATAAAACCTGGGCAAAATTCCCTAAACCTCCTAAACACCCGTGTATTGTACCGGACAAGATGTGTGATTTTCACGGTGACTGTGCAGAAGCCGAGGATGAAGCCAAATGTGGTGAGTCTACTGCCCGATCACGGAAGGCTTCTGTCAAGTGGATTCAACAACAGCTTTGTTGTCATTACTTAGAATTCCTCATGGGGGAGACAGGAACTACACACTACTCCTGACATAAGCCAAGTAGTTTTTGTTGTTTAAACCTCACCAAACCCTAATAAAATATATGAAAATGCTAATATGCAACAACTTTTTTTTTTGTTGGACAACTTCTTGAGAGAAGTGAAGAATTCCTTAAATCATCTGAAACTATTCAAATAAAGAATTTGGACGAATAACAGTTTGTTTTCATATGACAGCAACAAAATGAGCGATGAGTTTAGTTTTTAAGGTAATGTTGATATAATGTTCACATTTTTTTTACACTTTTAATCGCTGCAATTAAAAGGAAACTAAACAGTCTTTTATTTTATTATAAATGAATTAATATGCTTAAGTCTGGCTTCTATATGACCCCTGTCTCATGCAGTGATCTTTGTGTGATTTGTGTCTCATTTTGAGTGAGATGTCTCCATGGATCCTTTCTCTCTGCAGGGGACTTCTCTTACTCTCAGGGCAGCTCAGGCTGGACTGACTCCAGCATTGGGAGTCAAGGTTGGGTGCGCCATGAAAATTCCACATCCAAAGGTAAAACTAAATGTAAATGTACTGTATTTATATAGCGATTGTCTAGTCTTAACGACTACTCAAAGCGCTTTTACATCATACAGGAACAATTCACCATTCACACACATAGGCTGCTGTACAAGGTGCCACCTGCTCATCAGATAAACACTCACACACATTT
>NC_045748.1:1592550-1592667 GCF_008692095.1 Etheostoma spectabile | reverse complement strand
CTCCGATGCACAGCATCGGGGGCAACTCAGGGTTTAGTGTCTTGGCTAAGGACACTTTGACATGGGACTACAGGGCCAGGGAATGAACCACCAACCTTCCAATTGGCAGGAAACCGC
>NC_045748.1:1589329-1592540 GCF_008692095.1 Etheostoma spectabile | reverse complement strand
TACCACTGAGCCACAGCCGCCCCCAACGCCCGTCTGTCAGCACTGCACTCAGCTATTGGGGTATTAATATCATCAAATATTAATTTGCTTCATATTTCTTAGAAGAGTACCTGTATGTGGCCGATGCCCCAGGCCAGCAGCTGACCGAGGCCCAGACACGCACCCCCCTCCTTGGCCCCTCCGGCCCTGCATGCAACCTGAGCTTTGATTTTGCGTTAACTGGGAATTCAGATCACATTGGTAACTAAATTAACTTATTAGCCAACATGTCTTCCTTTTACTTCTTACTGTTTCCCACAACAACTCAGATCTTCTAACGTGACTCTGTTTCCAGGTGAGCTGTCCGTCAGGGTGATTGACAGCCTGCTGGGCATGCGGCCGAAGCTGTGGGAGTTCAGTGGGAAAACAGGAACCGGGGAGGGGGAGTGGAAACACGTCGACGTGCCTATTGGAGTCAGAAAACATCGATTCCAGGTAGGGCTGGGCACTATATCCATATTATATCCATAAATGAGGCTAGATATGGTGTATGGGATCTAAAACACAATCAAGCGCTAGATAACGTCTTAATATCTTTTGGATATCGTAATATGACCCAAGTGTTGTCTTTTCCTAGTTTTAAAGGCTGCATTACAGTAAAGTGATGACATTTTTCTGAACTTGTCATGAAGGGTGGTAATACGACAATATTGTGATCTTTATCACATTTGAAAAAAACTGGTAACTAATCATCATTTTATGTTTAAGTTTTTCTTTGATGGTGAGAGTCGAGTCACAGGTATGAGCCACAAAATTAAATAGAAAGTCAAACTTTAAAAACCCCCACAGGTTGTTTGTTTCCAAAATCCTGAAAGACTTTTTTACAGTACGTAGATACAGTATGCATCCTTGCTTGTTTTTTTTGTAATGCTAGAAAAAAAAACAATAAAATATATAAACAATAGAAAACAAAATGCAAATCTCTTACTTAAATGTTGTTTGGACCAAAGGGGCTTGGCTGTTTAAACTGGATCCATGTCTAAATACTTTATCAAGTGTTTGGTGAAATCCAAAGTTATGTATTGGTAGATCTCCCCTTTTTTTTTAGAGGGATTGGTTGGAAACAGGAATTGTCACCCTGGGGATCTGTATCTCGGGGGTGTTTTGAAACCCTTTGAACAAGTACAGCAGGTACAGCCATTTGGAATCCCTAGAGTTTTTTTTTTGTTTTTTATTTTTTTAGATATTTGCATATTTGGATATGGTTCTTTAGCCTTGAAGGCACCAGAATGTTTAGATAAGATGGTGTTAAAATATGGTATAGGTCACGAGACTTCTGGGTATTATTCTATGCTTATGCAGAACCTGGGAAATTCAGCCTTGGACAGCCCTCAAAAAGACATGGTAAAGGGATCTGAATATTACACCGGATGATGAGGAGTGGGACAGAATTTGTAGGAATATTAAAACTATGTCACGTTACGTGAGGGTGCGCCTCATTCAGTTCAAGATTACACTTCCCTTTTATTGGACTCCCTCCAGATTGCTTAGAATTGGCATGAAAGACACACCAAATTGTTAGAAATGTAAGACTGACTGGATGGCCAATTACTTCATGTCCTATGGTGATAAAGTCCAGAGATGTTGGACCGGGATACATGAAAATCTATGCCGGATTCCAGGGAGTATGGTGTTGTCATCATTTTATTTGGTGTATTGTCCATTGTGTTACTATTCTATTGAATACATTTTTTGACTGTAGTTACTGTGTCATCCTCTCTCGTTTTTGGCCGGGATTGTTGGTGATTAAGAGGGGGTTTATTATGTAGGGATGTGTTTTTCTAAAACATATAAGAAATTGTTAATCACAACACAAAGACAAGAAAGGAAATATGTCATTTTCCAGTTGCCTTCTTTAGTTGGTTGAAATAAAACAGTGGCATCTTGTGGAACTGGTTAGAAAGTCTAATTTACTGATCAACTTTTATTTTGTAAATTTCATTCATCATTTTTTCACCTCTGTTTTCCAGCTGGCGTTTGAAGCTCGTGCTGTGAAACTTGGTCCATGCGCCAAGATTAAAGTGAAAAACGTTCGCTTTGTCAGCTGTCATGCTAACTATTACCCATCTTCTCCAACAGGTAACTCTCAGAACTATTTACGGCATGTAATGCTTTCATATTAAACCTAGAAATGTTTGGGCACCCAGATAGCTCAGTGGGTTGAGTGGGTGCCCATGTACAGAAGCTTGCTCTTTGACGCAGTGGGCCCGGTTTCGATTCCGGCCTTTCCACACATCTCTGTCTGCCTATCTAATAAAGGGAAAAAATAACTTTTAAAAAAAAAACTAGAAATGTTTGCGATGCTTTGATAGAATCTTTTTTTTCTAATTTGTCTGCCCAGGACTGTCGTGTAACTTTGAGGATGGACTGTGTGGATGGTATCAGGACAACAGTGACAACTTTGACTGGGCAGCAGTCGATGGGATGGACCACACGATCGGAATCGGTAAGCTCATTTCAAAACAAAACATGGAAACGGTATACTGATACACAGTTTACTATTTAATAGGAAGTATCTTAAACACAAACACTCTTTGCCCCTATCTTTCCTTAGCCTCTCTAGTAGGAATTCTTAATTTTAAATGTGTCTTATAGGAAGGTATTGTTTGGTGCTATGCTATTAATGCAGCAGGGAATCCTGTGTCAACCAGATGTTAATTTTCCATTTACTTATCCAACATAAGTCTCACTCTGACATCTCTCCATGTATAGTGCATGTATAGGTCCTGAGCATGTGTGTGTATTTCAGGCCTGTGTGTGAGTACTAACAAAAAGTGTGTACACAGAGTGCAGTACAGTAATTTCCCCATTGGGGACTAATAAACAAATTATCTTATCTTATCTTATCTTATAACTTCCACCCTGTCCTTCTTAATTTTTTTAACTTAAATGTTTTGAACTAGTTGCCTTGACCCTACTATTGATACACTTGTTATGCTTTTATTATTGTTTTTGTTCATGTTTGTAAGGTGTCCTTGGGTGTCTTGAAAGGTGCCGACAAATATAATGTATTTTTAATGTATAATAATGTACTAAAGAGTATTCATAATCATGTTGTTCATAGTTTTGTGGGGGGTTTTGTGAGAATAGTTGACCCTCAAACCCACCAAAACCTCATGAGGGTGAGATTGTTACAGTGGCTTGAGAAAGTTTACACACCCATGCTAAAGTT
>NC_045748.1:1589166-1589319 GCF_008692095.1 Etheostoma spectabile | reverse complement strand
AAGAGAAATAAAAAACATCTTTTGGAAACTGATCTTAATGCCTTAATTAAAAAGATTTAGGAAAATCCAACCTTTTAAATAAATAAATAATTTATCTTCCTTAAAATACAGGGGATATAAGTATACACACCCCTATGTTAAATTCCCATAGAA
>NC_045748.1:1585816-1589156 GCF_008692095.1 Etheostoma spectabile | reverse complement strand
TTTTATTTTTAAAGGCCAGTTATTTTAGGGATCAGGATACTATGTATCCTAAACTTGTTGAAGGACTCAAAAAACAAAGTATAGGACTTGGGGCTTGTTGATCCTAACATACACCTGGGACTCTTGCAGAACAATGACGTTGTCACACCTCTGTTAGCTTCTGAGCAAAAACTTTAACACCCTGTTGACCGACGTACTGGGCTAAATTATCCTAAAGGCCATAATTGAGGTATTTCCGTTTTGAGAATATCTTTAGATACATTTTTCCATTTTAAATAAATTGTATGAATGAAAATACTGTACACGGGTGTGTTTTTGAATGAAATGTATTGAAAATGTTCTGGTACAGCATAAACTCCTCTATTCCAGACTCAAACAACACAAAACAAATAGATATAAACAGATTTTAAACATGTTGGTTTTGTAAAACATATTCATTTCATGATTAAAAATTACTAGCAATTCATTAATAAGTTACATAAATTACAAAAAGCTTTATAATTGTACATTACACCTTTTTAGATGAAAAGGCATCCAACCTATTCTTAAGAGTTAACTGAAGAGGAATGCACTCCTTCTAAAAGCTCATTCCATGCTCTTACCGCACGGTGTGTGTGGTCTTTTCAGACAGGCATCTTCTAGGGTAAAGTTTTAAAGAATTCTCTCGTATCTCATACATATTGCGCCTAAACTGAAATACAGGCTCATCATAGATCTTCGATAGTGGATTTAGTATATAGCTTATTAACTTCATTAATCATATTGCAAATTTTAAGACAATACAGTTTACCTTTAGTATATAAAGTGTCACTGCTGTAGTTGTGAGGCTTTGAAACTGACTTAAATCTCCACCTGTCTTCTTTTGTTGATGTCCAGGCAGAAGTCTTGTGGTAGACATGTGGAGTCCTTCTTTGCGCGGTGCGATCGGGCGCTTAGTTTCATTCACACAGTTACCAAGTTCTACAGATCAGTGCCTGTCCTTCTTCTACAAGCTCTACGGGCCAAACACAGGTGAGGAAGAGACTAAAAGGAAAGCAGTTTACAGTGAAAGAATATTAATGAAGCATGTGTTTCTTTAAGCCTGGGCAGGGGGGGGTAATCATTTCATATAAAAAGTACAGGATCTTGTCTTGAAAATCTGCCTGTTATAAGTGTTTTTTTAACGAGTTACTGTTTCAAAATGTCATGTTGGTTTGAAGTCAAATATTTCCTACTGTACTTACCTGACGGAAGCTGGGAACAATCACAAAAATGATTTCTTTCTTCTCGCCCATTTCCTGCCCTGTCCTCACCCACTGTTGCCGTCCAGGTTCTCTGAATGTCAAACTGTTGGATAACACCGGTTATGAGACCGTCCTCTGGACCCACAGCGCAGCTCATGGCAACATGTGGCACGAGACACACTGCCCCGTACCACACCAGCTCACAAACTTCCGGGTATGGAATGACTGCAGTCAGCCTCAAACTCCTAAACAATGTCACAGAGCTTCATGCCTCTTTCATATTAGGAATTAGTGACAACAGAGGGGAAGATGTCCCCCGAAAGTCAAAAATCAATAAATAAAAGGTAGTTTTTTTTTACATATTCCTTCTCCAACCCAGCTATTGTTTGAAGCAGTTCGGTCTGGTTTTGACGGACGCGTTGCCATTGACGACGTGTCGTTTGTGGACCGCCCATGCACCGTGCCGAGGATGTGTTCCTTTGAAGGCCAGCGGTGTGGGTACAGCAGCTCCGGTAACGTTCGCTGGCTCCACCGCAGCGGACACACCGCCACCATGACTGGACCCAAGACTGACCACACTCTGGAGACTGAACTGGGTGAGCCAGAATCAGGGGAAAACAGTAGCAATATTTAAATGTATATGCAGAAAGCTGGGAGACGGTGAATTGTGATCCCCCTCTGCCTGGTTGGTGGCGCAGGTTTCTACATGATGGTAAACACCGGAGCGGACATCCTTCCTTCTGGTGGTGCGGCTGTCCTCACCTCCCCTGTTCGCCATGGAACCGCCAAGACTGAGTGTGTCCACTTCTGGTATCACATGGGAGGGGTGAATCCTGGTGAGACACCGTCACACACACACACACACACACCTAAAAAAACAATAAATATAATCTAATACAATTTAACTATGTGTACTTTGCAGGTTCTCTGACATTGTATATGAAGCCGTTGAAGGGAGAAAGGGTGAAGATCTTCTCTGAGAGGCTGAACCAGGGCGATGTCTGGCGCCATGGCAACGGCAACATCTCAAGTGCCCGTGAGGACTGGCAGGTACAGTGTAGTGGTTGGAACAATTATTGACTTATTATACCAAAAGTATAAGGTACCAAGTGATATAACTGTCGTAGTATAATTTGCTGAATCACAGTTCATTAGTTTGCGTTCCCGTCCCATTTACAGAGACCAGTCTAAGGCTCCGCTCACAGTCAGACGGTCCGGTGAAATTGCAGGTCTTCCCATTCATTTAGTCATGTTAAGGTTGCTGTGGTGGAGGCCACGGGGGGAGCCGAAAAAAAGTTCAGACCGATTCAACTGTTGGAGAAACGCGACTTCACTCTGCAGTGGCCAATCATATATCCGGCGATCAGACGTGACAGTCCGTTTTGGGGCGGTGTGAGGGTCCCGTACAGTAAACAGGAAACCTCACTGCTTGCATTGCTGCCACAAGAAAGTTTTAAAACATGAGGGTAAAAAACACAAACTTCCCTGGAGTTCTGTGTAACAGCTGAATGTATCCTGCAACAAAGTACAGTCCCTCATCTCTCTTCTTCCTCTCTTTCTCTGTGACATTAAGCTGTCGGAAATGTCGAGATCTATAAACCATCTGACGGAATATAATAAATGTAATTTAATAGGTCTACTTTTGCTACATTGGGGGGGTTTGAGAACACAACAGGACGTCACACACGTTTAAGTGACACCCACCGCCACTCAACCCTGCAGCGAATCGCCAGATTGCTTTCTTTAGTCTGAACGTGCCCTCAGTCAGAGACGCCGTTGGTGCCTTTTAAAATAAACACTTTCAAGGGAAAGCAGCAGGTTAAAGTTTCCATCTCTCCAGCAGAATTTGGCCCTGCTTTAGAGAATTGGCATTAGCGGACCTTTATGTAGGACCTTGCGTTTGTCCTTTAAACAGATGATGACGTGCTTTGCTCTGCTCTGCAGCTGGAGTTTGAGGTGGTCGGAGTCGGAGGCAAAGACACTCACGTTGCAGTTGACGACATTGTAATTTCAGCTCACCCATGTGAAGATCAAGGTTTGTATCAGTCTTAGACAGATTAGACATTAGTATAATATGTCACAAATCATCTAAATCATCGTCTGGAAAGACCAGGTGA
>NC_045748.1:1585460-1585806 GCF_008692095.1 Etheostoma spectabile | reverse complement strand
AAGGTTTTAAATGCCCAAACTCATCTAACTTTCCCCCAAAAATCAGCACCATGGCTTCTTCTAAGCAGTTGTCTAGATTGTGAGAAAAGCAAGTCAAAACCCACTTGTTTTTCTCACAATCCTGCGAGCTGTTCTGTCTGATATTTTTCTTGGTCTTCCAGATCTTGCTTTAACTTCCACTGTTCCTGATGACGGCCATTTCTTAATTACATTCCCAACAGAGGATATTGGCATCTGAAAACGCTTTGCTATCTTCTTACAGCCTTCTCCTGCTTTGTGAGAGTCTATTTTCAATTTCAGTTTTCTAGACAACTGCTTAGAAGAAGCCATGGTGCTGATTGTTGGC
>NC_045748.1:1585369-1585450 GCF_008692095.1 Etheostoma spectabile | reverse complement strand
GAGTCTGGGCCTTTAAAACCTTAAGATCGACATCACCTGGTCTTTCCAGACGATCATTGAGAACAATCCATGACACTGTCA
>NC_045748.1:1585253-1585359 GCF_008692095.1 Etheostoma spectabile | reverse complement strand
TTCCAAAGGGGGCGGTGCATGCTATTAACTCTGCAGGGTGCCCAAATTTTTTGCAGATGCCATTTTTTTGTTTTCTGTTATTTTGAAAGTGTGAATGATGGAAATA
>NC_045748.1:1582454-1585231 GCF_008692095.1 Etheostoma spectabile | reverse complement strand
TGTCTAATCTGTCATTTGATGCCTTTTGGAGATTTTTCCATATTTTCTTGGCTTCTTTGAAAAGTTTAGTTTAACCTGGTCACACTGCAGCTTCTGAGCTCTTTAAAAGAGCACTACACAGATTCTTTTGTTTGTTTGTTCTGTTATATCTCCCAGGTTCTACGTGCAGCCTGGAGAAAGGTATGTGTAGCTGGAGCAACACTCAAAACGTCAACGTGGACAAACTGGACTGGGAGCTGACGAGTCCGGAGGCAGAGAGCCACTACTCCACCCCTCCTGAAGACCACAGTCTGGGCACAGAGAAAGGTAAACCAGAGAGAGACTGACTGACTGACTGGCATCATCTAATCTAAGTCATGTATTTCACTTCTTATCAACAAGATCTTCACACAGTCAGGAAAAAGAATCAAAACATAATCGTGTACTGAGGTGTAACATGTACATTCCCTATCCTTTCTGCCAGGTCACTTCCTGTTCTTTCCAAGCAGCAACCGGACAGCAGCCTATCAAAACGCTCAGTTGCAGAGCCCTCACCTGCCCCCGACCAAGGGCACCTGCCTGAAATTCTGGCTCTACAAGCCATTCTCATGTAAGGATCCTTGTGAAACCCTTTTTTTCATAGTTCTTTTTATTGAATTTTACAATGTACACGGATTAAGCACAACAACAACAAAAACAACATTCCAACCCCACATCAAACATTCCCAACACCCTTGTTGTCACTTGAGAGTGGGGCATGGGCATGGAGAACCGATTCCTTTTTGGAGGATTTGGTTTCAAATCTGATCATCGGATCCAAAATGAATTTAAGTTTTGGTTTCCGTAGCGGCAGGCACTTGTTGTGTTGCAGCCATGGAGCACAGTAAGCGGTGCTCTATTGGCTTTATTTTGCGTTGAAAAAGCCCTGTAAAACTGCCATCCACCATGGAATCTAAATAAAACTTTGCTCTTATTTGTGAAATAAGAATGTGAGCTGTTTCAACCCCACCCCTCAAAGAATCAGAATCGATAAGAACCGGAATCAGAATCGATAAAAATCCAAACGATGCCCAACCCTGCTTGAGAATGAGACTCTGGTTAATATAGTAATGTGCAACATTGTATGCAAAAACATCACAGCGTACACAATGCAGAACGCAAAGCAATTAGTATTGCACAGTGAAGTTGAAATATGAAAAGTGATTAAGGCCCAATAAGCAGGGAAACAGAGGCAACACGTCTGGTCCCGGAATGTCAAGAGTTACACACAGGTGTGTATTAAGGGTCAGTTATGATAATTTGAACATTTATTACCAGTGTGGAGGGTTTATCGAATAAAGTCCCACAAAAATCCGCACTTTGATACAGTTTTTTTTCGCCCTGTAGTGAACATCTAATTTTTTTAAAGCTTCACATTAGAATACACATCCCTTATCTAGTGGGAGACTGAGGGCAGGGCAGCATCTTTCCACCTGATACTTCCACTTCAATAGTATCAGGCGGCGTGCAAGAAGGGTAGTAAAGGCAACTACTGTAAGGCCTAAGTGCTCTTGAACAAGGCACCGTACGATGGCCATGCCAAAGAGGAAAGGGCTCTAGGGGCCCCACTGGCCAGTTCCCCTAAACCAAAACCCCCCAAGATAAGGTAGTCCCACTCTACTCTGTCAAATGGCTCCTCGGCATCTATGGAAAAAAGGCGTTTTGAAGCGTTTTGGCAGGGAGAGTACATGCCGTTACAGGCGTCGGATACTAAAAAATGACAAAACCCATCTGGTCTGGTGATATAATACTAGGCAGAGCGTCCTCTAAACAGCAAGCCATTACTGTGGCTAAAAGGACATAGTCTGTTTTCATCAGAGAGATGGGTCTGTAGTGTTAGTAAGGTTATACATGCCTGGTTTAAGGTGGTCGGAAGGGTTCCTGATTTCAGTGGGTCTGAGTACGTAGCTGCCTAAATGAAGGGGGCTTCCTTGTGAAATCCTTTAAGATATAGTCTGGACGTCTGTGATGCATTACCCTTTTGGTGTTTTGTCACAATCTCTATGCAGCTGACGGCCAGCTGAAGGTGTGGAGGCTGTCTGAAGGTAATCTCCATCAGCTGCTCGTGGTAAGTGAGCTGGGAGGGCCGTGGAACCGCTTTGACGTCAACATCATATCTACTGAGGAATACCAGGTCAGACTTCATATACTGGGTCTAATTTATATACGGATATATTTTTTTTTACTGATTTTGTGTAACACACTTTGAATTGCCCTGTTGCTGAAATGTGCCATACAAATAAAGCTGCCTTGCCTTGCCTTAACACCAAATTCTGCACATAGCTAAATCTCCTCCATTGCACAGTAATGATGGACTACTATCACTTGTTGTTTACAGATTGTGTTTGAAGGAATCAAAGGCACATCAGGCGTTATAGCTCTGGATGACATTGAGTACACCGTCGGAGTCAACTGTGCTAACAAAGTCACAGATGCACTGCCAAGTAAGATGGGCCGGGGGGTTTCGGCCCATTAACTAACTGCATATGTGCACAGCTTTTCTCTCATTTTACTGATTTTCCCAGAATTTTTGACATTTCAGGAAATATGCTTATTAGTTTTCTTGCTGAGCACTAGATGAGAATATTGTCCCCACTTTCATGTCTGTATGCTAAATATAAAACTACAGCCAGCAACTGGTTAGCCTAGGTTAGCATAAAGACTTGAAGCAGGGGGAAACAACTAAAATGGATTAGCCCAAAACTGAGAATTAAGTGTACCATCATTAATTAGCATGTTACATCTTGTTTTTGTTTTTT